>NC_056746.1:1265276524-1265496524 GCF_019279795.1 Protopterus annectens
ACTGTAGGCAAAGGGGGGGGAAAATGGAGGTTAAGAAGACTGCAACAGTGAATACCCTCAAACATCTACATTTACAGTAAGAGTACACAGCAGTACTATTCTCATGTTTCACTGCTGCAGTCCTGACTTGTGAGATGATTCCCAAGCCAGAGTTGAGAGTGGAAGGAAGATTATGGGGAAGAGTGGATGCCCTGTATGACGACAGTGGCTAATCTTGCTCTACACTTGGAGAAGGCTGACAAGTGGTAGTGTTTGGTAAAGGTATGCACAGATGACCAGGTACCACTTATCAACATGTCTTTGGTAGGGACTCCTTTCAGGAAGGCAACAGACATAGCAGTGGCCCTAGTAGAGTGAGTCTCGACAGCTTCAGGTGGCTTTTTACCATGAAGGCTGTAACAAAAGGAAATACAGTGAGAGAGCCACTTGGAGATAGTCTGCTTGGAAAAGTACAGTTTTGTACCTACCATAAATGTAGATGTTCGAAGATCCACATTGCTGCAGTCATAACCTGTGGGTAGTCCGCTGTCCTCGGTCGGCCCGAATACCAAAGTGTTAGGCTGGCGTCGGTCATGGTCGCTCAGATCTGACGTCAATACGCCGTGGTACTAAAGCGCATGACCGACGCCATATACTCAGTCTTTCTTACCCCAGATGTCAGAAGGCCTAAAAAAGAAAGGCCATAGCCAAAAACAGAAAAATACCCAAACACCAATGTAGAAACAATAGTTACCCCACAAGCCACACAGCCACCCCAAACTACAGAGGGGAAGGAGGGAGGGTAAATTGGACTGCAGCAATGTGGATCTTCGAACATCTACATTTATGGTAGGTACAAAACTGTACTATGTTCTTCATCTTACATTGCTGCAGTCATAACCTGTGGGTAGAATCCCAAAGCAAAGATAAAGGGAGGTTGGCAAAATCAGAAAGCATTAGGAGCTGCTAACATGCCCTGTAAAACTGCAGTGGCAAACCCAGCCCTAGATTTGGAATAAAGAGGGAGATGGTAATGTCTAGAAAAAGTGTGCACTGAACTCCAAGTAGCTGCTTCCAAAATATCCTTAGTAGCTACTCCCCTTAAAAAAGCAGTAGAAGTGGCAGTCGCCCTAGTGGAATGAGGTCTGATTCCAGCCGGAACCTCCTTACCATGATGAGAATAACAAAAAGCAATACAATGGCCAATCCACTTAGAAATAGTTTGTTTTGAAACAGGTTTTCCTTGTGAACCCAAGGCAAAAGAAATGAATAACTGTTGAGACTGCCTGAACCCTTTAGTTCTGCTCAAATAACACAACTGCCTGTGAATATCCAAAGAGTGCAAAATTTTTTCCCCTTTATTTTGGGGATCAGCATAAAATGTAGGAAAATGAATAGATTGGTTTAAGGCCACATTAGAAACAACTTTAGGCATAAAAGTAGGGTTAGTACGCAGGGAGACCCTATCCTTATGAAATATCAGGAAGGGTTCAACTGCCATCAGAGCCTGTAATTCAGATACCCTTCTAGCAGATGTAATGGCCAACAAAAAAGCAGTCTTCCAAGACAAAAACTTCAACTCCGAAGTAGCTGCAGGTTCAAAAGGAGGTAAAGTGAGCTTTTCCAACACAAAATTGAGATCCCAGGAAGGAGTAGGAGCTCTACGTGGGGGTCTTATGTTCTTTGATCCTCTAAGAAATTGCTTAAACAAAGGGTGAGAGAATAAAGGTGGGTCACAGTCATCGTGAGCAGAAATGGCTGCAGCATGAACTTTTACAGAGGAGAAAGACAAACCCTTGTCTAATAATTCTGTAAGATACTGAAGTGAAGCACTCAAATTAGGCACTGAAACATCAAAGCTTTGTTTTGCTCCAAAGAAAAAATCTCCTCCATTTATCAGCATAAACTTTCCTTGTACTAGGCCGTCTGGCCTCCAAAATGACATTCAAAACTTGTTGAGGAAGCTGCGACCCTCCAGGGTCTAAAACAGAATACGCCAGGCTGTCAGATGCAGGGACTGAATCCTGACATTGCGGAAATGATTGCTTGCCTGGGACAAAAGGTGTGGAATTGATGGCAAAGGCCAAGGAGGCTCCCGTACTAAACTCCTCAGCAGAGGGTACCAGTGCTGACGTGGCCAATCTGGAGCTATTAGAATCATGCAAGGCTTGTCCTGTCTGACCTTCAAGAGCACCTTGGGAAGGAGAGGCAGAGGAAAGTCATAGACGTGAAGGTTGTTCCAACTGAATGATAGAGCATCCACTTTCCAAGCTTTTGGGTGAAACAGCTTTGTGCAAAACTTTGGCAGTTGGAAATTTAGTGGAGAAGCGAACAGATCTATGTCTGGAGTCCCCCAAGCCACCATCAACTGTTGAAATACATGAGGATCCAATTTCCACTCGTGGGGATCCACCATCTGTCTGCTCAAAACATCTGCTAAGGAGTTCTGTGCTCCTGGCAGAAACCTTGCCTGAAGAGTGAGGTGCAAACTGAGAGCAGTCTCCCACAAAATCATAGCTTGTCTGCAAAGAGGGTACAAATGGGTTCCCCCTTGCTTGTTGATGTACCACATGACTGTTGTGTTGTCTGTTTGAATCAACACCTGTCCTGGTTGAAGTAGATCCTTGAAAGCCATCAGTGCAAATTGGACTGCTAACATCTCCATGTTGATATGCAAATGTTGTAGTCTGGGAGGCCACGTGTCTTGAACCCATTTCCCATTGAAGTGTGCTCCCCAAGCCATGTCTGAGGCATCTGTCGTTAAGATCTGACTCGCCTCTGGTCGGGTCACAGAGAGTCCCTTGTTTAGGTGACATTCCTGAGCCCACCACAAAATTCCCTTTGGATGCAAGGTATTATCTGAATGACAGTGTCCAAATCGTGGCAGTGTTGAGTCCATACGCTTTTGAGATACCATTGTAGCTTCCTCATATGCAGTTTGGCATTGGGAAGCACCAGAATACAAGATGCCATGAACCCCAAGGCCTGAAGGACTGTCCTTGCAGTCAGCCTGGACCGTAGAGATAATTGCTGGAAGTAAAGGGAAAGATTTCTTTGTTTGTCCGGGGTCAAAAACGCCATCTGAGAGGCTGTATTCAGTCTCACACCCAGAAAGCACATGTCCTGAGAGGGTACTAGACTGGACTTTATTTCGTTCACAGAATACCCTAGGCACCTTAACACTGCCATAACATACTGTAGATGGTGAAGTAACTTGACTTTGTCTTGAGCAAGAATCAGGCAATCGTCCAGATAAGGATAAATTTGTATTCCCCTTAATCTTAAGAAAGCTATCACCGGAGCCAGGACCTTTGTGAACACCCTGGGTGCAGTAGATAAGCCAAAGGGCAATGCAGAGAACTGATAATGAAAAGTACCAGCCAGCAGGAACCTCCTGCAGCTGGGCCTGATAGGAATGTGAAGATAAGCCTCTTTGAGATCCAGAGTTACCATCCAGTGATCTTTGCCTAGCAGAGGCAGAAGCTGCTGTAAGGTTAACATCTTGAATTTTGGAATGTCCAGGTATTTGTTGAGAATAGACAAATCCAGAATTGGCCTCCAAGTGTTTCCTTTCTTTGGTACAAGAAACAGGCGAGAATAAAATCCTAGGCCTACTTCTGATGGAGGGACCCCCTGGATAGCCCCCATTTTTAAAAGTAAAGAAATCTGCTTGTGAGCCTCCAACTTTTGTTGAGGAGGAACGTCTGGCATGCCTTTGAAAGGAGGCAAGGTGTGAAAATAAAACTTGTAGCCTCGATCTATAATGTCCAACACCCATTTGTCCTGGGTGACTAAAAGCCAATTTTGCCTGAAAAGTGCCAACTTTCCTCCCAGAGGAGCTGCCAGACAGGAAGGATCTGGCAGCTGGAAATACAGGTCATTGGGTCTGTTTACGAAAAGGCTGACCCCTGCCCTCACCTGAAGATTGTGCAGGGGAACTCCACGTCCTAGGTCTGAAAGAACCCTGAGCATGAGCTCTGCCCCTAGACTGTAAATCAGAAGAAGGATAAGCCCCATCCCTTAGCAGGCCAATTTCTGCTAAACTTAGGGGGCTGCACCTGTAAAAATTCCTTAACTGTCTGCATGGACTTAGCTTTGTCTTCCATTTTTTTCAAAACCGACCCCACAGGAGAACCAAACAGAACTTCAGATTGAAGGGGAGCATCCAAAATTCGAGCTTTAACATGCTCTGACAAATTCTGATCCTTAAGCCAGGCGTGTCTACGAATAACTGAACCAGTGGCAGCCACCCTGGAAGAAGCCTGAAGAGCATCAAAACCACACTGCAAAGAATGCTTACCCACCTGGTCAGAGGCATGAACTAAATCTTGCAATTCCTTACACTCTATACCCTCTGCCAAAGCATCTACCTTAGATTTTAACTGACTTAAGAGAAAATTCTGGTACTTCAGCATATGAAACTGGCAATTCAAAGCCCTCATTGCTAGAGTGGAAGAGGTATACACTTTTTTACCCCACCTATCCAAAGCCCTAGAATCTTTATCCAGAGGAACTGGATTCTTTACAACAGAAGCCCTGACACCCTTAGGTCCCTGGCTAATAGTTTCCGGGTCAGCTCTTGGACTCTTATACAAATATTTATGAGCCTCTGGCACTCTGTAATACCTGTCTGGCTTGACAGGGGTAGGAGGTAAAGAATCAGGATTAAGGGAAGCTTCTGAAAAAACATCCTGAACAACATCCAAAACAGGGGGAATAGCCAAGGGCCTATGCTGTGGTAAAAACAAAAATTCCCTAAGCCTCTTTCGAGAATCTGAGAAATCCTGACCTTCCCACTTAAAATGCTCCCTCATGGAATGCAGGGTTTCAGAAAAAGAAAAATCCTCTGGAGGGGAAGCAGAAGGACAAGAATCCTCTGCATCTGAATCAGAATAAGGAGGAAAATCCTGAATGTCCTCAGCCGAAGACTCAGAGTAATCCGAGGAAAGCTCCAATCCTTCCTCCTCTGGCTCCACCCTAGGCCTCTTATCCGGAGGGGGCAAAGAGCCCCTGATTAAAGTAATCAAATCCTCTGCCATTTTCAGCATATGCTTTTTAGGTGCAGAGCCTGCAGAACTAGGGCTGACGCCAGTGGAAGACAAACCAGGCCTGACCTTGGAAGGTGCCTTAGAGACAGAAGTAGAAGTCCTAACCACCTTATGCAAAGAAGGGACTACAGAGACTTGAGAGGCCCCCTCAGCCTGACCCGACTCCTGAGAGGCCACACCCTGCAAGATTAAAGGCTCCCCCTGAGTTTCAGCTGAAACTTCGGCTGGATCCACAGATTCCACCGTAGTTTCCAAAGAACCGGCGTCCGTAACGGACGACTCATCCTGCTTGGACTTTAACGATTTTTCTCTACGCTTCTTAGCGGTAGCAGGCGTCGGAGGATCCGACGGCATATTGTAGTTACACCGCTTACCGAAGACAAGTCTAGCACAATCTAACCTGCGTTTAATGGTGCGCTTATTAAATCTAGCACAAAAGCGACACCCGACTACGTCGTGCTCAGGCCCCAAGCAAGGAATACAGAGAGAGTGGTAATCCCTATGAGGTATCTGTTTCCCACAAGAAATACAATTATTTACTTTTTCTGACATCCGGATTTAACTGAGGCAAGAAAAGACAAAAATATTCCCCAACGGGGTACTTAGCTCAACTTGGTCTTCGGTCTGAAACTCAGAATACGAAAATTTCAGGACGCCGAACGGCACTTGCAAACACTGCTTCTGCTTCAGACCATGCGGCAAGAAAGACTGAGGATATGGCGTCGGTCATGCGCTTTAGTACCATGGCGTATTGACGTCAGATCTGAGCGACCATGACCGACGCCAGCCTAACACTTTGGTATTCGGGCCGACCGAGGACAGCGGACTACCCACAGGTTATGACTGCAGCAATGTGAGATGAAGAACATCTGTTTTCCCTTCTGAGCCAATGGTAAAGGGCACAAAGAGTCGGTCTGATTTTCTGAAAGACTTAGTTCTGTCAATATAGTAGCAGAACTGTCTGTGCACATCCAGGGAGTGAAGGATTCTCTCCACCTGGTCCTGAGGACTGGGGAAGAAAGTGGGTAAGTGTACAGCCTGATTCAAGGATGTGTCCATGACCACCTTGGGCATAAAGGATGGATTAGTCCTGAGTGATACTTTGTCTGGGTGGAACATGAATAATGGTTCCACTAAATGTGAGCTTGCAGCACAGAGACCCTCCTAGCTGAGGTGATAGCTCATATAAGGGCAGTCTTCCAGGTTTAAGAATTTTAATTTAGCAGAAATAATAGTTGTGTAAGAACTTACCATAACCTTAGATGGCCTTCTCTTCTATGTTGTAGTATTCATAACAGTAGGGAGTTGCTGCTTGCAGCGCCACCGTCCGGCCAGTATACCAAAGTCTTAGTCCAGGAGGGTACGTGTGACGTCAGTTACCAGGACCCTAAACCGATGTTAGGTATAAAAGTGACGCCTGCACGTACCCTCATCAGAATTGTACTGCCGCATACAGTAGTGCCTATGAGGTTTGACCAGGAGGGTCCTAATCTGAGACCCTTAGACTTGCATGTAGTCCAGTCCTAAAGCAGTAGGATGGCTGTGAAGGTAGAGACCAGGGGGGATGATAGCAATTTGCCCTCAGGAGATACCTGGGACAGTAGTTGGAAAGAAACAGGGGGTAGGAGGGTGGGACTGAATACTGCAACATAGAAGAGAAGGACATCTAAGGTTATGGTAAGTTCTTGCCTAACTATTCTGTGTCAGTCTATTCTGATGTTGCACTATTCATAACGGTAGGGAGAGTACCAGAGCTTTAAGTATGAACCTGAGAGAAGGAAGTGTTCCGGTGGTCAAGGAGAACCTGTAGGATGGTCCTAGCATCCCGTGCTAGAGCAGGATTTGCTATGTCCAGCTTATAGTGTTTGTTGAAGGTGTGTACTGAGGTCCAATTAGCTGCTTCTAAAATAGAAGAGGAGTCTATGCCTTTGAAGAAGGCAGTAGAGGAAGCAGCTGCTCTGGTAGAATGGGGTTTAATATTGCCTTGGAAAGATTTCCCATGGTGGGTGTAGCACAAGGAAATGAATGGAGATCCATGAGGCAATGGTTTGCTTAGATACAGCTTTCCCTAGGGCTCTGGGATGGAAGGAAATAAATAACCTATCTGACTTCCTGATATCTTTGGTTTTGTCTAAGTAGTATCGAAGTTGTCTCTGTACATCCAAGGAATGTAGGGTCCTTTCTGAGGCATTTTGTGGATGAGGACAGAAAACAGGTAGGTTAATGGATTGATTCAACTTTGGGCATGAATGAAGGGTTAGTCCGGAGGTCAACTCTGTCCTTGTGGAAACCAAGGTAGGGGGATGTGGCCATTAGGGCTTGGATCTCTGAAACCCTCCTGGCGGAGGTGAAGGCAACTAGCAGGACTGTTTTCAATATGCAAAGTTTCAGGGGAACAGAATGTGCTGGCTCAAAGGGGAGCAAGGTTAGTTTTTCCAATACAAAATTTAGGTCCCACGGTGGAGGGATGGGTTTCCATGGGGGTTTGATGTGCAGGACTCCCTTTAGAAAGAGTATGACTTCCAGTTTGGATGCCAGGGGTGGTGAAATGGGCAAACAGGTAGAAATGGCAGACAAATGGACTTTGATTGAGGAATATGTTAGTCATGTTTGGAGTAGTTTACACAAGTAGGACAGGACCCTTGGAATGGAGACAGTGAGGGGGTCCTCGTTGTTCCTATGACACCAGTTGCAGAATCTGAGCCACTTAGCTACATAATTTCTCCTAGTACTAGGTTTTCTGGCCTCCTGCAGAACATTGAGTACGTCCTTTGAATAAAGGTGTATGTAAGGGATCAGAATTCTATCACCGATAAGGTCAATTTTAGGTTGTTTACCTGTGGGTGTAGTAGGGACCCCTTGTTTTGTGCGAGTAGGTCTAGATGGTGGGGTAACCTGCGGTGATTGCCCTTGGCTAGAGAAAATAGGAGGGGAAACCAATACTGTCTTGGCCAAAAGGGGGTCACCAGTAGAATATTTGGTTTGTCCTTTTGAATTTTTAGGAGGACTTTCTGGATTAGAGTGAAGGGAGGGGAAGGCGTACAGGTACATCCCCCCCCCCCATGACAAGGAGAAGGCATCCACTTTCCAAGCTTGTGAATGTGGGTCCCATGTGCAGAAGTTGAGCATCCGCCTGTTGACTAGGGAGGCAAATAGGTCTGCTTGTGGAATACCCCACCTGTGTTACCAAGTCTAGGAAAACCTCTCTGAAGCATCCATTCGTGAGAGGGGGCTGAGGTTCTGCTGAGTGTGTCTGCCAAAACATTCTGTTCTGAAGGGATATACATGGCTAATAAGTGGACCCTGATGAAAGCGGCTAGATTCCAAATCTGAATGGCCAGGCTGCATAGTGGGTAGGACCTGGTCCCCCCCTGCTTGTTTATGTACTACAAGACAGTCATATTATATGTGATTACTTTTAGGGGTCCTGGCAGGATAGAGGGCTTGAATGTTAGAAGGGCTAACAGCAGGGCTCTCATTTCCTTGATGCTGATGTGGTCTTTTATCCTTAGAGTAGAGCATTTCCCTTGTACTGAGAGGTGTTGTTGATTTGTTTGTAACACTGTCCCCCAGCCCAGATCTGAAGCATCTGTGGACAGCTATTGTAGAGGTGCTGGGATCTGGAGGTGGGTCCCCGGGTTGGTCTGCATTACAGATATCCATCAGTGGATCTCATTTTTTAGGCATAGGAGAAATGGAAGTGGGGAGTCCAAAGGTTGTGAATGTTGGGGCCATAGGTTTTTTAATACCCAATGAATTTTGCGCATGTGGAGTCTTGCCAAAGCCAGCATGGGTATAAGGGATGCCATGTGGCCTAACAGTCTCAAGAATTCCTGAGCTGTCAGGGTCGTTTTGGTAAGGGTTTGGTTGAGGTACAGACAGAGTGTTCCTGAATCCTTTGGTCTGGGATGAAGGCCTTCATGCAGTCTGTGTGGAGTTTGCACCCCAGGAAAATCACGTCCTGTGATGGAATCAGGTGAGATTTTACTACATTTATCGTGAACGCCAGAAGGGAGAGAGGGTGTTTGACACCTGTTGTAGATGGAGTAGGAATTGGTGGTCTTGATGCAGGATGAGTAGGTCATCTAGGCATGGGTATATTTTACAACCTGGGTCCTGCAATGGGCAATGAAGGGGGCTAGACACTTTGTAAACACTCTTGGGGCAGTAGATAGACCAAAAGGCAATGCAGAGAATTGAAAATGACAGGAACCTACTGAAAATCTGTGGAATTTCCTGTAATCCGGATGAATGGGGATGTGGAGGTAGGCATCCTTGTGATCTAGAGCTACCATGAATGCCTGGGAGGGGATAAGAGGCAAGAGAAGAGGTAAAGTGATCATTTTGAAGCTGGGTATGTGGAGGAAGAGACTGAGAAAGGGTAGACCTAGGATAGGTCTACAAGGACCCTCTTTCCTTGGCACCAGAAACATTCTGGAATAAAAACCTGCATTCCTTTGAGGGGTGGGCACTGGTTCTATGGTGCATTGATTTAGAAGTTGATGAATGATGGGTGGTAACAGGTGGATTTAGTTTTTTGGTGGTTGAGGAATCCCTTGGAAAGGTGGGAGCATCCACCAAGTCATATAATATCCTCTCTGGATTATGGAGAGGACCCATTTTTCTGTTGTTAGTCTCCACCAGGAGGGAAGGGAGTGAGTGAGTCAAAGGGATAAGGGTGTTTCTGGATGCAGAAGGGGCGAGTCACAGTGGAGGAGGCCTGGGTTGGTCAGGCTGGCTCCGAAAGAGCATGGTAGAGGATTTGGAGGAAAATCTGGGAGTAAAAGTCTTTCTCAGCTGTCTATGTCCCTTTGATTGTGGTGCTGAATGAAAGGGCTGCCTTCTTACCAAGGAGGGTTTCTGAGAATAGTTCCTATGATATCTAAGAATGGGGGACACTAGAAGGTGTTTGAGGTTCTGTAACTCTTTACCCTTCTTTTGGAGGGATTTGAGAAGCTCAGCAGAAGCTTGTCCATAGAGGGCCTTATTGTCCAAGGGTGGATTCCAGAGGTTTAGTTTGAACATCCATGGGAAGGGGCTGCAACCGTACCCAGGAGTAACGTCAAAGCACTGATCCAGAAGCAGCATATTTGTATGCAGCTTCCACAGCATCATAGCTGCACTTTAGAGTGCCTGGTCACTTGGGATGCTGTGGATAGAAGTGAATTTAGTTGTGCTCTGATAAGGGAATCCTGAACCTCAGACAGAAGGGTGGAAGCTTTTGAAATGGTGTCAAGAACATACCTTGCCATGTGGGTTTGGTAGTTCAGGTCCCTAATGGCCAGAATGGAGGATGTATAAACCATTTCCCCTGTCCTGTCCATAAATTTACTGTCTTTATCAGTTGGATAAAGAGCAGTAGAAGGTACTTGTCTGGAAGTCCTATCTGCAGAAATAGCTTTAACAGCTGGGTCTGCAGGAGGGTTCTTGTAGAAAAACTATGTGTCTTGGGGGACCCTTTAAAATGATCAGGTCATTTAGCTGCTGGGGTTGGGAGTCAGGGGACTGTGAAGCAGCTAGGAAGGCACCCTGAAAAGTAGGCGGTAAGGGAGGCACAGCTGAGGGAGATGGTGGCTCCATTTCAAAGTACCTTTTATTAGATTCTGAAACCTCAGAGGCCTGCCACTTAAAATGTTCCCTCATGAGGGAGATAGTATCCCCAAAGCTGAATTCTTCTCCTGGGGATTCAGGAGAAATGGAGTCTTCCTCTTCTGGAGTAATGAATTCCTTAGGGGATTCAATTTGTGTTTCATAGGACAAGAACTCCTCAGAAGAGGAGTATTCTTCCTCAGACGCATGAATTGGTTGAGAAGTGAGAGTAGAAGGAAGTTGCTGGGATTGCAATGCCTTTAAAGCCTTAAACAGACTTTGGGAGAAGGATTCCCAGCCAGGCATCTGTGGGGGTTCAGAATGCTTGAATTTCTGTTTCCTTTTCAAGGGGGTTGTAGGAGCAGTCAGAAGAGTAGCAGACGTCGGCCTAGCATGTATAGGAGGGGCAGGGGCTTCTGAGAATGCAAGTCATGGTTCCCCCTCTACCATCAGACTCTGATCGATGAATTACCTCAGCGGACGTACCTTCGGTATCCCGCACCCCTGCTTCCATTAAGGTTTCCGGGCTTGCTTTGGTAACCATCATCTGAACGGACTCAGAGTCATCAAACATCTCTAGAGCCTGTTCGGACGCCCGAGGTGCAGCCTAGGATTCGGGCCTAACTTTTTTCACCTTCTTTTGAGGTGGCTCATCTGAAGGGCCTACTCTTCCCTCCATGCTAAAGCCAAGCGTCTGAGTCTTTGGTTCTCAAGATAAAGATTTAAAGTCAGTAATCGGCTACATAGGGTCTTGGGGATGAATGACTTACAGTCTAAACAGGATGTATGGTCGTGGGCCTTGCCTAGACAAAAAACACACTTAATGTGTGTGTCCTTGTGAGGAATTTGCCTCCCACAAGCACACTTCCCTTTCCTAGTTGGCATGCAAGTGTACTAACAGTAAGCAAAATAAGTAAGAAAACCCCACTGGGCACTTATCTGTAATGGTCAAAAACGGTCATCTGGTCTTTAATGATCTGGAATGCGGTCGTCTGAAGAAACACGATGCAGAAGTGGAACTGGCAAACGGGCATCCGATGATCACTGTGGCAGAAAAATTCTGATGAGGGTACGTGCAGACGTCACTTTTATACCAAACGTCGGTTTATGGCCATGGTAACAGATGTCACATGTACCTTCCTGGACTAAGACTTTGGTATACTGGCCAGACGGTGGTACTGCAAGCAGCAACTCCCTACTGTTATGAATACTGCAACATCAGAATAGAAGGACATGCTGCAGGTTCAAAGGGGGTACTGTCAACTTTTCTAGAACAAAATTGAGGTCCCATGGAGATGTGTGTTGTTTCCTGGGAGGTCTGATGTGAATCATTCATCTAAGGAATTGTTTCATCAGGGGTGGGAAAAGATAGCCGGAAGAACAGGGGTGTAGGCTGAAATGGCAGAGGTGTGTATTTTTATGGAAGAAAAGGATAAGCTTCTGTCAACCAGGAGCAGAGATGCTGGCTGAGTTAGGATTGAGGCCTTGTTGCTGGCACCAAACAGAGAATCATTTCCATTTGTCGGAGTATGATTTCCTAGTACTAGGCCTTCTAGCTTCCTTGAGACTGTCTTGAACTTATTTGCTCAAGGTATGCTCAGAGGAGGATATTGGGGAAGTATCCAGGCTGACTGACTGCAGGCTAGGATACACAAACCATCCCTTGTCCTGAGTCAGAAGATCCACTCTTTGAGATAGCCAAGACAGATTTTTGTTGGCTAAACTTTGTAGCAGAGGATACCAGTGCTGCCTGGGCCAGTCTGGCGCTATCCAAATGACCCTTCGGCCTTCCTCCCTGATTTTTAGAAGGACCAGAGAAAGAAGAGGTGGGGGAGGAAGCCTAAAGGAAGAGGTGGCTCCAAAGGAAGGAGAAGGCATCTCTCCTCCAGGCTGTGGGTACCTTGTTCCTGGAATAGAATTTTTTTAGTTGAATATTTTCTTTGGTGGCAAAGAAGTCTACCTGTGGGGATCCCCATTTCTGGATTATGCTAAGAAATGTTTCCTGATGCAGACGTCACTCATGGGGATCCATCAAGTTTCTGCTGAGATGATCTGCTAGTGTTTTGGGCACCTGAAAGGTACTGTGCCATGAGGTGCAACCCCAGAGAGTGAGCTGTCACCCAGACCTGCATAGCTAGTGAACAAAGACAGTAAGACTGAGTGCCTCCTTGTTTGTTTATGTACCACATGATTGTAGTGTTGTCTGTTTTGTCTAGCATGACTCCCGATTTCCACTTTTCTTTGAAAGCTACTAGGCCCTTTTGAACTGCCATCAGTTCTTTCCAATTTATGTGCTTGTCTCTGAGCTGAAGTTTCCCAGACAGAAGGTTTTGGAAATGAGCTCCCAAGGCTGTCTCTGAAGCATCTGTGGTTAAAGTATGGCCCTGAGGGGGGAACTTGAAAGAGACCAGGTTCTGGGCACATGCCTGTGTCCACCATGCAAATGCCTCCTTGAGGCAAGGGATCGGCTGAATTTCCGTCTCCAGGGACTGTCAGCACTGGCACCTCAGATTCTTGAGGTATCACTGGAGCTTCCCGCATGTGTAGCCCTTCCAAATGGATCATGAGAATAAAGGTGCCATGTAGCCTAATGCTCTGAGGAATTGTCTCTGTGTAATGTTTTGGAAGCACTGACTGAGGAAGGAGACCTTTTTTGGAGGGAGGAAGACCTTTTGAAAGGAAGAATCCATAAGAGCCCCCAGGAAAACTATCCTGGTGGAGGGGGTCTGTGTTGTACTTGCGAAGATATACTGTAAACCCCGAGGAGGTACTGAATTAAGGCGAGATCCTTGAGGAGCTTTAACTGACTAGTGGCTTGAATAAGGCAGTTGCCTATATAGGACTAAATTTGGATCCCTCTTGTTCTGCAGAATGTGATCACAGGGGCTGAACACTTTCTGAAGATCCTGGGAGCAGCAGACAAGCCAAAGGGCAGTGCAGAGAATTGAAAGTGACTGGTACTTGCTCTGAAACATAGAAAACTTCTGCAAGATTCCTCTATAGGAATGTGTAAGTAAACATCTTTTAGGTCCAAGGTGACCATTAAGGCCTGAGGGGCTATCATGGAAAGAAGTTTCTGAAGAGTCAACATTTTGAATTTTGATACTAGCAGGGACTGATGGAGGGTAGACAGATCTACAATAGGGTGTTAAGAGCCTTCCTTTCTGGGAAACAGGAATAGCCTTGAACAGAACCATTTCCCTACTTGGTGTTCTAGTACTGGTTCCACGGAGCCATGTGAGCATAGGTTGTGAATCTTAGAAAGGGCCTCTGCTCATTGATTTTGTGGAATATCTGGGTAACCAGAGTATCTTAATGTCTCTTTGAAAGTGATCCTGTAACCATTTGAGATAACTTTCAGAACCCACTTGTCTGACGTAATGAGGGAACAATTTTCTTTGAACACGGATAGCCTTCCCCCTATATATTCTTGGAGGGTGAGGGGGCAGGGAGGGGAAAGCAAGCATCATTGCTGCTCTCTGCCAGGACCCTGTAGCCTAGAACTCCACTGCCTGGAGGTTTCCAAGGTCCACTGCCTGGGCCTTTGTGATGGATGCTGCCTTTGAGGCTTTTCCCTTTGGGGTTTCCTATGCCTGTTTTTTGATTAAGAGGGAAAGGACCAGTGTTTAGTGGTAAAATTTATACTAAACCTAGGAAGCTGAACTTGGAGGAAGTCTTTGACAATCTGCATATACTTTGCTTTATCTTCCATCTTTTGGAGCACGGTCTCAGCTTTTGGCCCAAAGAGGAAGTCCTTATCCAGGGATGTATCCAAAAGGTTGGATCTGACATGGTCTGGCAGGGTGTGTTCCCTAAACCAAGCATGCCTTCTAATGACAGAACCAGATACTGCAGCCAGCTAGAGGTCTCCATAGCATCATGGCCGCAGCATAATGAGTGTCTAGCCACCTGGGAGCTGGAAAGGCAAAGGGGCAACAATTCTTTGGAAATTTTCTTGTCCTCTAGAGATGGTATCTTTTGGTTCATTTGATCTACGATAGCTCGCTGGTATTTTTATCATATGAAACTGACACTTAAGGGCCCTATGGCTAGCATAGCAGAAGTGTAGACTTTTTTTTACCAAACCTATCAAGGGCCCTGCTTTCTTTGTCAGCAGGTAAAGGGTTCTTTAAAAAGCAGGCTCTTGCTCCCTTGGGGTCTGGAGTGACAACCTCTTGGTCAGAAGAGGTATTTATGTGAAGCTAGCATCCTGTAAAACCCGATTTTCAAGGGGATGGAGGTAGAGAATCTGGATTCAGGGAAGAATTCATAAAAACATCCTCTGCCAACTCCAGTAAGGAGGAATAGCCAAAGGTTTGTGTGCTGGGAGGTCAAGGAACTCCCTAACCCTGTTTTTTGATTGTGGGCATTCCTGTGCCTCTCATTGGAAATGCTCCTTCATGGCATGGAGTGTTTCCCCAAAAGTGATGTCGTTAGGAGGCAAAGCCTGATTCTCTTCAGAATCTGAATCTTCAAAGGAAGTAAGGAAGGGTTCACCCTTAAAGACAGACTCCTCCTGGTCAGAATCCTCATCTGAATCAGGAGGTTCAGAGAAAACTTCAGATGTGGGATCCCTCTTCCTTTTCCCTGGGAAAGATTCCAAAGGGGGTTGCCTAGCTCTGACTAAGAAGATAAGATCCTCAGCAACCAGAACAGGTCTTGCTGATATCCTTGTGCATGGCAGCTGGTAGGTTTAGGCACAAGACCTGAGGTATAACCCTTTTTAGAGGTAGCTCTGGCCTTGAGACTTGGTATGTCCGTAATCCTGAATCCAGTCTCTTTGCAAGGAAGAACCAATGCAGGCTTATGCCTCAAAGGAATGTCACTGGTAAAAGATCACTTGTTGGAAGCTGAGGACTGCTGAGCGGATCTGGACCTGACCGACAAACTGAAAGCCAAGGCCTTTGCAGATGGTGAGTGACCTGATGGCATGTTGGACTTCGTAGGGTCTTGACAGAGGCTTGCACCACCACCTTGGTCGCAGAAGGGGGCTGCAAAAATGCCTCGCCTATTTCAGCAATAACGAGCCTTGGGGGACTGGCAGACTATGAACGGTTGTCATCAGAGGCCCTAAGCTTGGGTCGGTTTTCTTTGTCCTTTCTACACTTGGGGAGCTCAGCCTTGGTGGACACCATCAGATGCGAGGTAGATGGCACACTAAGATGCCTAGCTAAGATTTCAGCCCTATGCCTGATGGTCCTAGAATTGAAACGGACACAAAAATAGCTACTAGGGACATTGTGATCAGGGCCTAGACAGGTGATACACAATGTATGAAAGTCTCACTCTAGGATCTGCTTACCACAATGGAGACAATTGTTAACCTTATCTGGCATGGGTTAAAGCAAGAGAGTGTGTTCCTCAATGGGGTACTTACCTTTTAAATGACTTCTCTGTGGTGCAGACCAACTAACGCACTGAAACACTGCTTTGGGCTCTGATGGCAAGAAAAGACGATGTCATGGCATCAGCTGGCTCCCTTTATACCCAAACGTATGGACATCGGATAGGACATTAGCCAGCATTGGGAGAAGGGAGAATTTTACTCTGGTAGTTGGGTCGGCCAAGGGCTTCCACAGCAGGAAATCCCACAAGTCAGGAATGCAACAGTGAAACACGAAGACCATCTAGTATAAAATTCTTAACAGAACAAGCTATATCTGGAGCTCAACATTGTGTCTTTACATGCTCCCATTCTTCCAGAAATCAATTGTGAAAAAGGTTGGAGGTCGGTGGGTAGGGAGTTGAGGAAGAATGAAAATGGACAACACAGATGGAATGTTATGGTAAGTATATAACCTTTTTATCTGATGTTGTCAATTTTCATTCTATCCACAACTGTTGGGACAGAGTCCCCAGCTAACTAAAACCCCAGGTGGACTTCCCCACCCAATATGGAAAGCATCCATGGTCACTAAAACCTTGGGCTGAGGGAGGATGAAAGGATGGCCTTGTAAAATCTGATAGAATCTACCACCATACTCTCTTGTATGCTAGAGTGATTCATATTTGTGCTGACATGCTTTGATAAAGAATCAACCACTGTGTTGCTAGCATCCAATGGAGAATTTTCATTATAAATCTTACTAGAGGAACTAAAATTATAGCCGCTGACATTGACCCCAAAAGCTTGCAGAATCAACCAGGCTGAAATTTTGGAACTGCAAATTATTTTCCTGACCTGGAATCTGAAGGTCTGCACTCATGAGAGAGGAAGAGAAGCGGTCACTGGTACTGTGTTGAACACTGTTCCTATGAGCTCCAATGTTTGAGTCGATTGCAACTGAGACTTGTTGTAATTTATGGTTATCCTCTGATGAGAGCAAGTCTGGAGTACCTGATTTCTTGCTCTTAGTAGATGCTTGGTCAGGGCGGTAATGAGCCAGTTGTTTAAGTAAGGAAACATTCGGAATCCCTGCAGTTTCAAGTAAGCTGCTACCACTGCCATGCATTTGGTGAACACACTGGGGACTGTGATGAGGCAAAGGGAAGTGCTCTGAACTGGTAGTGACTGGCTCCCAGACACAAGTGTAAATACCAAAAAGAAAGAATGGTCTGACTAACAAAGCAGAAGCCAGCATATTCAGTAAAACAACAAATAGCGCTTATTACCAGTACTATACTTAGGAAACCTACTATATTTATACCTTGTCTGCACCAATCACTTGAAGCTATTTTAAAAGTTTATGAGAAAGACATTTACTAGTGAGTTAACAGTACCTCATCCTTGTAGGTTTTTCAACATGTCCCGGGGAGAGAGCTCAACTTTGGCTGAACTGAAAGAGAATTCAGATATTTGGATCCGTCCTGTGGACAAAGGTGGAGCTATTGTAGTACTTTATACAGCAGTATGTTTAGATGGAATGGAGCATATGCTTGGTGACACAGATACTTATTTACACATTTCTAAATCTAGATAACAAAAAACCAGACCAGGAAGCAGAGCAGCCAAATTGTAGTTAATAGATATCGAATCCTTTATTGCAATTGAACAGTACCATAAAAACACAAGCGCTTTCGCTCAGAAAATTCTGAGCTTTTTCAAGTGATAACAATATGTTTTACCAAATAACATATACTTTAACAGCTTTTCCGTTAACTGGAAAACCATGCTGTTAATTATTGGTTTAAAGTGAACCTGTTCATTAATTCTAGTTTAAAACAACTTAAAATTCAGTTACTTTTGAAAAATAAAAAATAAATAAAAACATATTCCGTGTACCAGTTAGTTGTTGTCATAATAGACCTGGGACAATTTAAAACAGAATTCACAACATTGAACATATTAATTAATCCAAATGTACACTTTAAATAATTCTAAAATGCTTAAATACAATAAGTACCAGTCCAATAAAAGAATTAAATTACTTGTAAATATAACTTCACTACTGGGATTCAATATTTATAAATAAGAAGTTATGTACCTACCATAACGTTCCATGTTAGTTGTCTTCTCTCGCCTTCTTTCTTGCTTGATGGGGTTCGGAGCCGATCCCTCGGCTCCGACTCGGCACTTGCTAAGCTCGAGAGTCACTTTTACCAGCTCGAGGCAGCCCCATATCCCATGATGCAAGGCGGTAAGTACCCAGATCTCGTTTGCTGACAAAGGGCAATAGCACCAAGCATAAAATACTTCCCAAAGGAAGAAAGAAAACTTACAGATGGAAGAAGGACCAAGTCTGAATGGTCTTCAGCATAACAGTTTCTTATACAAGGTTTGTCCAGGCCAGGGGGAAGGAGGGAGGGTCGCAAGAAAGAAGGCGAGAGAAGACAACTAACATGGAACGTTATGGTAGGTACATATCTTAATGTTAAGTTGTCAATCTCGCCTTCATTCTTGCTTGATGGGACCGCGTCCCTAGCACCTCTATCCTGGGTGGCTCAATGGAACAAACTCTTGAGGACTGTAGAGCCAAAACTGGCTCTGTCCCTGGAGGCCAAGTCCAATTTGTAATGGTAAACAAAAGTGTGAGGAGTAGCCCAAGTGGCCGCTGCACAAATAGTGTCCAAAGGAAGTCTAGCTTGAAAGGCTGTAGAAGTAGCTAAGCTCCTAGTTGAATGTGCTTTAGGTTTTGAGCACAGCTGTTTTCCCCTGAGCGTATAAATTTGCGAGATGACCCATGAAAGCGATCTGGACAAGGTCACTTTAGAAACAGGAAGGTCTTTTTATTATCCGCATAGGAAACAAAAAGTTGATCAGATTTTCTAAATTTTTTGTTCTGTCCAAATAATATCTAAGTTGACGGTGGACATCAAGATAATGTAGCTTTTGTTCAGCTCTATCTGAATAGTTAGGAAAAAATACAGGAAGATCAATGGATTGATTCAGATTGTTCTTTGAAGCGACCTTAGGTAAAAAGGATGGATTAGTTCTCAAAGATACTCTGTCTTTGTGAAAAACCAAATAGGGGGGTCGAACCGAAAGAGCATGAAGTTCAGACACCCTCCTGGCAGATGTAATAGCCACTAGGAATAAAGTTTTCCAAGAAAGATATTTCAGGGAACAAGAAACAGCTGGCTCGAAGGGGGGAAGAATCAATGATGTCAGCACTAAATTTAGATCCCACTGAGGAGGAGGATTCCTGACTGGAGGCTTTAGTAGGAAAATTCCTTTCAAGAAGGCCCTGCAGAGCCTATGGGACATAATATTATGATCTGCTATCCCGACATGAAAATTAGAAATAGCAGCCAATTGAACTCTGACTGTGGAAGAAGAGGAGCCTGCATGAAAAATCTCTGCTAAGAAGTCCAGGACTGCCTGAACAGGGGCAGTAAAGGGATCAATATTTTGGGCCTTAGCCCAATAAGAGAAACGTTTCCATTTGCTTGTATAAATCCTCCTGGTAGAGGATTTTAGCGAAGCTACTATGATGTCTCTAACTGGGTTAGAGATCAAAGGAAGCCTGGCTAAGGAAGGAAGTGGAGCAACCATGCTGTGAGGTTGAGAGAAGGGATTGACCGGTGCAGCTGACCCGATTGGTGAATCAGAAGGTCTGGCACTGGGTCCAGATGCCACGGCTGCACCAAAAGGTGATGATGGAGGAACGGGAACCAAACTTGTCGAGGCCAGTAAGGGGCAATGAGAATCAATTTGGCTCTCAAAACGGTAGCTTTCTGGATCACCTGAGGGATCAGAGGAAATGGAGGGAAGGCATAAAGAAGTCCCTGGGGCCAATCCTGGGTCAGAGCGTCTCTGGGGGGATGGCCTGATAGAGGGAAGAGGCTGAAGAAGTCTGGACATTTGCTGTTTTGGGGAGTAGCAAAAGATCGCAACATGGACGACCCCATTCCAGAAAAATCTCTTCCGCTATAGATTGCTTGAGAGACCACTCGTGAGGCATGAGGATAGCTCTGCTCAATCTGTCCGCTATAATGTTGGTTTTCCCAGGGATATGCGTTGCTACCAGAAACCGATGAGAGGAGATCGCCCATTGCCATAGTCTGAGCGCTTCTCGACACAAGGAGTAGGACTTGGTTCCGCCCTGTTTGTTGATATACCAAACTACAGACATGTTGTCTGTGTGGACTGCAATTGTCCCTACGGGAAGAAAGTCGTTGAGGGCTTGCAACGTTAAAAGCACTGCTCTCATCTCCAGGACATTTATGTGCAGATGGTACTCGAATGGCTGCCACGTCCCATGAACCATCCTGCCCTGATAATGACCCCCCCACCTGATCAGGGAGGCATCCGTGGTGACAGTGGCTATCGGGGATGGGGGTACAAAGTACCTGCCTTGGTGAACCTGAGACGATGTGATCCACCAAGCAAGATGCTCTTTGCATGTCTGTGTCACCAGAATCTGGTGACGCATTGGAAGTTGCTGGTATGACCACTGTGTGAACAGCATCCACTGAAGAAGGCGCATGTAGAATCGAGCCAGGGGAAGAAGAGTAATGGCCGCAGCCATGAGACCTAATACCTTTAGAACCATTCTGGCCTGAATTTTCTTGCTGGCCAGAATGATCCTGACATGAGTCTGAATGTCTGAAACTCTTTGTTCTGTAAGGGTAGCTGACATCCGTACAGTGTTTAAGTTTGCCTATGAAGGTAATAGACTGGCAGGGCGATAAGGATGACTTTTCAAGTTGATTGAGATGCCCAAATGAGAACAAAGGTCTATTGTGTAATCCCTGGCTTGTATAAGCTGATGCCTGGTGGTGGCTGACAGGAGCCAGTCGTCGAGATACGGAAACACCTGGAATCCTTGACGTCTCAGGTGAGCCGTGACCACTGCCATGCATTTGGTGAACACTCTGGGGCTGTAGTGAGACCAAAGGGCAGGGCTCTGAACTGGAAATGACTGGACCCCAGCCAAAAGCGGAGAAATCTCCTGGAGCGTCTGTGAATTTTGATGTGATAGTACGCATCCTGAAGATCTATTGAGCACATCCAGTTGTCCTTCTGTAAGAAGGGCAGAATTGACTGAAGAGTGACCATTCGAATCTTGTCTTCCTGACAGACTTGTTGAGTCTGCTGAGATCCAATATTGGTCTCCAGTCTCCCGTCTTTTGGGGAACAAAAGAACCTTGAGTAGATTCCGGCTCTGAATGGTCTATTGTAACTGGCTGAATGGCTCTTTTTGCAGTAGTTTTGCGATTTCTGACTCTGCAATCTCCCTTAGACCGGTGGTACATCTGGAAGGGAACTTGAGGGAAGGGACTTTCCTCGAAAGGAATTATGTAACCCTTGGATATGATCGACTGTACCCATCTGTCTTGAGTGAGGGAATGCCAGGCTTCTGGGTACAGTGATAATCTTCCCCCGACTGCCTCCAAGGAAGGACAGCCGGGCAACACCTCAGGGATGCTGAAAGGGCTTGTCAGAGAGAGGCTCCCCGTTTCCCTGGTTCTTCGACCCCTCTGCCTTTAGAGCGTCTGTTGTTGTTACCCCCTCTGCCTCTAGGGGTAAACTGACCACGTGAATCCGGCATGACTCCTTGGGATTTACGGAACCACATCTTCCCACCCTTCTGTCCTTTGGGATAAGGTCTAGAAGGGTGGAAAACGGACTCCAACAGCAGAAAGAGTCTTGCCGTCCTGCTCGCACCTGGTCAAGGTTTCCTTCACCTGAGGGCCAAACAAAGCTGACCCATCAAAGGGAGAATTTGTGAAGGACGCCTTAAAGGGATCCGCAAAATCACATAGCCGCATCCAGGCTTGGTGTCTAAGAGCCACACCTGTACCTGCGGCTCTACTCGCTCCATCCGCAGCATAAGATATTAGCCGCATGGAGGAGTTTGCAATGGAATTGAGGGTTCCTAGCTGTGAAGCAATTTTTTCTTGAGCCCCTGCAGCTGTAGGATCCTGAACTACTTCTCCCAGCTCCTTCAGGATATCTCTCTGGAGTCTGGTGAAGTGACATAGGTAATTCCGAACGCATAGCAAAGGTCGCTGAGGAAAACATCCGCTTACCGTACCTATCCATGGTCCTAGAGTCCTTATTAGGAGGATGGACGGGCACGGAAGGATCTGCAAGTTCCTTTTTGGTGGCCGCAGCCACCACCATGGCATCAGCAGGGACACCCTTAGTAAGGAATTGTTTGTCACTCGGAGCAGTGATAAATTTTGAAGGCCTCCTAGGGACTGGCTCTACAGAGTCAGGAGCTGCCCACTCCTTTCGTGCAATAACCTGCATAAGGGGGTCGAAAGGCGGAGACACCCAGGAGGTGGAGGGCCGAGATCCAAACACCTCTAGGTATACTGACTCATCCTCAGAGGGATTGTTGGTGGGCCAGTTTCCCCTCTGTTTCAGAAGTTCTAGGATGTCTGAGAAGGAGACATCCTCAGAGGGGGATCTAGGGGATCCCTCTGACTCATCAAAGTCAGTATCCGAAGTGACAGACTCGGGGGAGTCTGCATGCTTCCTCTTACAAGTCCTCTTCCTAGGAGGATCTCCCGAAACATCAGGAGAATCCTCGGAAGAGGGGAAATTCCCAATGGGGAAACCTGAGGCGGAGGATCTCTGGGTCCTGTAGCAAGAGAAGTGGCAGAGATGTCAACAGGTACTATAGAGGGAGGAGCTACGGGAACAGACTGCTGACTGATACCAGTGGCCAGTACACTCTTCATCACCTCGAATGCTCCCTCCCAAGCAGGTCCGAGAGAACCCGCTCCAAGAGCTAGGAACTCCAGGGACCACCGAAAGGGAAGTCTCCGAGGCAGATGTCGGAGCCGAGCTCACCAAGGCCGAGGCTCCAAGGGGAAGAGCGGGTTCGGACAAGGGTCCGATGCCATTCACCCCCTCGGAGGAGACCATGGAAGCCCGACCACCGAATCCCTCTAAGGAAGCTCTCAAGAGGAGATAAGAGTAGAGGCTGAAGGAACAGAAGGGGGTATCCGTCCTCCAGCCGTAGCAGTAACCATTCCCGAAGACTCCAACTCCAAGCTCTGGGGTAGAGTTGAAGGAGGAACTGTAACAGGGTGTGGACCAACAGTCGTCTGTTGAGACGGACTGTGTAACATTTGGGCCAGTACCTGTGACTTAAGTAATCTACTGACCACTCTCTCTAGGTCATGATCTGACAACCTGGATGACCTTGAAGATCGGCTCCGATGGCTCCGTTCCGATAGAAGAGGTGAAGCCGGAGCCGAAAGTATCGGCTCCAAGGAAGGAGACCTCGACCTCTTCCTGGAATGAGCCATTGGAGCCGATACTATAGATCCTGTCGGAGCTGACCTCTCGGAGCCGACAGGAAGCCTCGATGTATCGGCTCCAGCCGGAGCCGATACAGCCACCAAAGTAACGGTGTCGGAGCCGATCGGAGCCGACACCGATGCCTGTGCCACATGGGTGTCGGAACCGATCGGAGCCAACATCGAAGTGGTCAATACAGATTCGCACCGATAGCCATCGGTGCCGAAGGCTGTCAAGCCAGAATCGGCTCCAGCCGAGCCGATCTCGACTCAGTACGAGTCGGAGCCGAGGCCGCAGGCTTAGATACAGAAGCCTGGGCCTTGGAAGGTTTAACTGATTTGGATGGAGCCGACTTAGCCGGAGAGCCCTCCGGCAAGAAGGCCCCTAAGAATCAGTTTATTACTCTTTCCTGCAGGACTCTCTGGCTGAAGGAATGACAAATAGCACAGGAGTCCTGCAGGTGAAGAGGGCCTAGGCAATAAAGGCAAGAAGTGTGACCGTCTGTCAGAGACATCTTCTGACAGCACGAGTCACACTTCTTAAAACCTGAGACCCTCTCCTTTGACATGGTGCTTTAAACAAACACACACACACACCAGTCAAAATTAACTTAAATAAAATACCCAAAAGGTATTTCTATAAACAACACACACACCCTAACAGGGAGGGGATGGGATGGGGATAAATCTGACTAAAATAAAATAGAAAAGACAGGGATTTTCTGTCACAAAAGGTAAAAAATTAAGTACTAACTAACAATTAAGGGTTTTTTTTAAGAAAAAAGGGGCTTAATATTCATAAATAGAATCACTTACCAGGAGCTGGTAAAAGGAGGACCTCATAAGCGAAGCGGCAAACGAGATCTGGGTACTTACCACCTTGCATCATGGGATATGGGGCTGCCTCAAGCTGGTAAAAGTGACTCTCAAGCTTAGCAAGTGCCGAGTCGGAGCCGAGGGATCGGCTCCGAACCCCATCAAGCAAGAATGAAGGCGAGATTGACAACTTAACATCATATAACTTACAGTTATACCAGGACACCAACTGTTCTATACTGGTTTTGATATTATAAGAACCCTTATTCAAAATGTGTAAAAGTAGAAGTTCATAAAATAGTGGAGCACTACTTAATGAAAATGTCCCTTAGAACAATAGTCATAAAATATGCACAAAACTTATACCCATTTCCAAGCATTAATTACAGAAATCCTAAACAGTGAATGTGTGAAATTATAATCTTGCTCTCCTTAATTTCAACACAGGTTTAATGCTGATGGTGCCATTTAAACCGGGGGGTCTTCCTGCGTCTAACCTTAGTTGCCAAATAAGTTCTCGATATTTTAGGGTCGATTCCCAAATCACCACCCCTAGCATCCAAATCAACCTGTTCAAGAACTATAAACTTTAAATTGATGTTTGGGCAGCTAAGAGAATGTTTAAAAAAAGCATTAGATTATTTCCTTTTAGTTATATCATAAAGATGCTCATAGATACGCTTTCGGAACTCCCTTTCCGTCTTTCCTACATAAAAACTGGTGCATGTGGTACAAAACCCTAAGTATACCACCCTTTTGTGCCACATGTGTAGTAGCCCTGTGGATGAATTTTGAACCTCCTAGATGGAATGTATAAAGATGTGTCATTTAAAATAAAATGACATTGACTGCAAGCACCACACCTGTAGGTCCCCACCCGTGGTTGCTTAACTTTTCTCTTGGTCTTCACTTTCTTAAACATCTCTTTGAAGTTGACACCCCTTTTCCTTACAAAATTAGGTCTTGAGGGCAAAACATGCTTGAAATCCTCATAGAGGGAAAGAACAGGCCAGTATTTTGTCACCTTTTCCTCTATTTTCCTTGAATCAGAGGAAAAGGTGTAAACAAAGCTGTTCCTGATGGTGTTAGTCTAGATACCATGTCTGCTCCTTTGCCCAGAATGGGTGCATAGGCAATGTCTCTATGGGAACTGACCTCATCGGCCAAGGTCTTGAAAAGGTCCAAGGGGTATCCTCTTTCCAAGAATAGAGTTTGCAACACTTCCACCTCCAGTTGATAATCCTCGTAGGTACTACAAATTCTGCTAGCTCTTATGAGCTGCCCCTTCATGATTCCCTTTTTTGATAAAAAGGGTGTGCACTTTTTAAATCTAATATTAATTGGAAGATTGAGGTGGTGCATATGGCTCTGTATGATTTTTAATGTCTGGCTTGTTTACTAAAGGGATGTATGACTATTTGATGGTTAATGATTCAGTCATACTATTATTATAGCATTACAAGGCCTACCAAAGATCTACAAATGCTTAGAAAAACCTCTCGTGTGTCCTACCATTTCTGGACATGGGTGGTTAACAGAGCCACTCTCCATTTTTATTTAGCAAAAATTGAAGACAGTACTCAATAATGCTCCCACTGTTCTCAGAGATACTGAACAGTTTCTACAATCCTCTTCCCAATGTGTAAACAGTTTAGGAAATGTAGCAAGAAGTTTTTTTAGTGACCATGGATGTCTGCACCCTTTTTACGTCAAACCCAGTGATACTGGGGTTGAGTCCATCACAGGTTTTCTTGGAACTAATAATGATTTTGACATGGATGTCTGCACACTTTTTACGTCGAACCCAGTGATACTGGGGTGGAGTCCATCAGAGGTTTTCTTGGAACTACTAATGATTTTGATGGTAATCAGATTGGTCTTATGTGCTTTTTGCTTGAACTTATTTTGGAAAACAATGTTTTTGCTTTCGACAACTGCTGTTACCTTCAGAAGAAGGATGCAGCTATGGGCACTCCATGTGAGAACAGCTACACAAACCTGGTAATGGTTAGTTGAGAAATGGATCATGTTTTGAATAATGACAGGTTCTCTCATTATATCAAGTATTATAAGCGTTTTGTAGACGACATAGTTTTACTTTGGAATGGCCCCTTAGACGAATTGAATGAGTTTGTAGTTTATCTGGATAATAATACTTCCTTCTTTAAATTTACCAAGCCGCAGCCACTGGAAATGACTGACTTTCTTGACGTTCACTTAAGAATCAATAGAAATGGTGCTACCGATACCGAGTTACACAGGAAGAGCTGCTGGCAGAATAAGTTACTTCATCAACCCAGTATGCACCCTGGGCATGTTTACAAGAATGCTCTCAAAGGACAATTTCTAAGAACATCTCTACTTCATACTGATGACACCAGATTTAAATTAACCTCTGAAAGGTTGCAGAATGAATTTGTCAACAGGGGGTACCATCGTAAAGAAGTACAAAGGCAAATGGTTGATGGAGTGACACTTCAATCTACAGTGGGTAAACCTTATCTTTTGAGAAAGTGATTCATCTACATTATCTTCAAAACCAGATGCTGGTACTAGATTGGCACTAACCTATTTCAGTGACATCCATAATGTATGTAATACTGTTAAACAAGAACTGGCCTGTACTTTTGACAGATATCAAACGTGGTTGGTGATAAACCAGTTTTTTGCTTCGAGAATAGTCTCTCCCTAAATAGACAGTTATGCTATGGACCCAAAGTGAAGAATAATTTGAGATAAAACAGAATAGGAACATTTCCTTGCCACTCCTGCAAAGCCTGTAATTTTACTTCAACTTCGAGAACCTTTGTACATCTGGCTATGGGCACCGAGTATACTCTCAGGCTACATGCGGATTGCCACAGCTCTAATTTAGTGTATACAGCAGTTTGCAGAAGATGCCCCCATTTTTAAGTGGGTAAGACTGATACAAAGTCCAAAGAGAGAACTTTGAAACAACTTGGTGACAAATGTGTTGGCAATTTGTCTAATGCCCTTACTAAACATATTCCCTGCCATCCAGTGCACATTTTTTCATTTATGGTTTTGCAGCTGATTACAATACGTTCTAGAGGTGACAGCATTGTTCACATGACTGAGCTTGCAGAAAAGAAATAGACAAGCAGACAAGGCACCAGAGGCCTTAATGCTGCAGTGCATTTAAAACTCAAATATAGGACTCGGAGACTGTTACATATATTAAGGAAGTGATTTGATTGGCTGGACTTTGACACTGGATGGTGCAGTATATTGGCTACTTTGTTTTGTAAATTCCTACTTTGCATTTTTAGAGTCAGATCTGAAGAAGCACCTTGAGTGGGAAAGCACTCATCTGTTTTATTTCATTTGTTGTTTTATTAAACATTGTTTTATTGAACATGCTGCCTTCTGCCTTGTTAGCTGAACCTTTCTTTTTTTTGGCATTCTATATGGTGCTCTGGGCCAAAGTTTAGCTGCAGTTTGTATTTTCTCAGAAGCATAAATACCTTCTGGATTGTCTGTTCATTTTTATGTGATAGTACAAATCCTGAAGGTCTACTGAGCACAACCAGTTGTCCTTGTCCAAAAAGGGCAGAATGGACTGACCTGTGATCATCTGAAACTTTGTCGAACAGACTTGGTCAAGTCGTTGAGATCCAAAACTGGTTTCCAGTCCCAGTTTTCTTTGGCACTAAAAAGAATCTTGAGTAAGTTTCAGATTCTATCTCGTCTGCTGGGACCTCTTGAATGACTCTTTTTCTCTAGCAGCTTTAGTATTTCTAGTGCTGCTGCAATCCTCTGACTGGGTGGAACACTGTGAAATTTGTAGACTGATGGAGGTGAGAGGGAAAAGGGAATTACATAACCTCTGAAATAATCCACTGCATAAAAGTATCTTTTGTTATGTCTAGCCAGGCTCTCAGGTGCTGGGATAATCAACCCACAAATGCCTCCGGAGGGGAGGCAAAAAGCTCTAGTTCAGGAGTACTGCACCAATATACATTTGTCCATAAACACCTGTCTGTGAACCATCCATTCAAGAGGATGTGTCATGGACTTGCTCAAGGTGTCTGCCACTAGACTGTGCACTGAAGGTATGTAAACCACCTGTAGAACCACATGATGGTGGGTTGCAAAATCCCAAGCCTGAAGAGCTAGCTTGCAAAGAATGTAAGACTTTGTGCTCCCCTGTTTGTTGATGTACCACATAACTGTGGTATTGTCTGTAAAAAAAAAAAAAAAAAAAAAAAACTTTAGAGGACCTGGAACCCAAAGGGGATGAAAGGCCTGAAAATTTAGGAGTAGACATCTTTGGACACTGATGTGGGTCTGACATTTGTAGATGACACCAAAGACCCTAGACTTCAGATTGTTGGACAAAGTTTCCCAACCTTGACTGGAAGCATCCAGGTACAGCTCTCGAGTAAGAACAGGAACTTGAAGACAGACCTGGATTTAGGGACATCAGTATGAGACAGGGTAACAGTGGGACTGAACACTCCAGAAGGTTGCAGTGTTAGAGCCAAACAGTCTTGAGATACCATTGGAATTTTCTCATGTGGAGTTTAGCAAAAGGAACCATGGGAATGGTGGATGCCATAAACCTCAGGGCTTGGAGAAATTCCCTTGCAGCAAGAAATGAAAGAGGAAGAAGAGACTGAGAATAAGCAGTCAAAGTGAAGGCCTCAGGAGGCAGAAGAGAAACCAGCACTGGAATGGTCCGAATCCTGCAACCCAAAAACACTTAGTCCTGAGAGGGAGTCAACACTGACTTTTTGAGATTGACAGTAATTTCCACACCATGCAGAAGAAACTAAGTGAAGTGTAGATTCTGAAGCAGAAGCTGCTGAGAGGTGGCTTGAATCAAAAGATAATCCAGATGAGAGAAAAACTGGATTCCCTGAAGTCTGCAGAAGGCTACCACAGGGGAAAGTCATTTGGTAAATACCCTCTGAGCTGTACAAAGAGCAAAAGGCAAAGTAGACAACTGATAATGAGAGGAAGAAACAAAAACACATTTCCTGAAGACAGGGTGAACAGGAATATGTAAGTAAGCATCCCTCAAATCCAGGGAGACTGGAAAAGCCTAGAGAAGCAAAAAAGGGAAAGAGAGCCTGAAGAGACAACATCCTGAAGGAAGGACCCTTGAGAAAGGGTTTGAAATAGGACAGATCCAGAATGATCCTCCATGTCCCGTCTTTCCTGGGAACCAGAAAATTCTGGAATAGAAAGCTGTTCCCTGTTGAGCAAAGAGAACAGGGAGTATCGTTCCCCGTCTCAACAGATACCACAGGATCAAAGAAATTGAGGAAGCTAGTAAGGAGCCCTAAGGAGACCAGAAAATTGAGGAAGGGTCTTTCAGGCCATAAAATATTAGTGTTGGATGACAGAACCCAGGCGTCTGTGGTTATCAGTTGCCAAACAGGGAAGGAAAGGGTTACCTGAAGATCAGGGGAATCTGGCTGAGAAAGAAGGGAGACTATGTGAAACAGAGGCAGACTTATCAGGGAAAGAAGGTTTTTGGCTTAGAAGTACCTGCTTGAGTAAAGTCTGAAGAGTTTGCTAGGAATGCTGTTTGTTGACCACTACTTAAAATTAATCCTAGGAATGTCATGGATTGGTTGGGGGAAGTACTGTTTACAATGTGACCATGTGGAGCTTTCTTGTGTGTATAAAGTGGTAAAGTCTACTGAAATCTAGTATAGGGGCAGAGTATCCAGGTCTTTTTTTTAACACCAAAAAGAATTAATTGGAGACTCTTTAGCCTCTTAGGTCTTGTGGCACCTCCTGGATGGTTGTCAAATTTAGGAAAGAGTTTGCATCCTGTACTATATGCATCTTTTAATGATGAGTTAGGCTGGGTGGGAGAGATGTCTGGCAGTCTTATTTTGGCAAGGGAGAAGTTTTATGAATGTGATCTTGCAACCCTGGGATATTGTGTACCCTACTCACTGCTCTTTTGTGATGGAGAAGCACTTGGAAGAATAACTTGCCCTCGTAATTGCCTTCAGACGGGACTAGTTCAGGAAAGACTTCACCAGAGCGGTTATCCACTCATTCACATCCCATTACCTTCGTTTCCATTACTGAAGGGGTCTCCACCTTGATTCCTTCCTGTTCCTCCCTTTGTTGACTGCTGTGGTCCTCAGAAGAAGCACCTGTAACACTAGCTCCTTTGTATTCTTGGGACTCATCATTCGAAGGAAGATGGAATTTTACTCTTACAGCTATGAGGGTCTTTCCTGTTCTTCTGCGTTTCACGTGGTACTCCAGTTTCTCGCAAAACAGGAGAGAACCCATGAAGGGAGGATCTACGAAACTGCCTTTATATTTTTCCACAAAATCAGCAAGCTGCAGCTAGTCCAGGAAGCTTTGCAATACTGGCTGCCACAGGTCTGGCTGAATGCTCAGCTGTGTTGTAATACATCCTCTGACGCAGCAATGACCTTTCTGCACATTCCCAAGTCAAATGATGTCAGAAATACCCAAAGCAGAGACCTTAACCACTCCTGTAACATAACCAAGATGGTTTGGAGGGACAGGTATATAACCCAGAAGCTATCAATCTGTAACAGCCTCCCCAACCACATAAAACAAAGCTCATCTCGGTTTCTATTCAAACACAATTTATATCAATGGATGGGAATAAGGAAATAAACTCCAGGACTACCCCGTGTTACTAATGGATAGAGGCAGCTCTTAAATGCCCTACCCTGCAGCAAAGTCTCCTTTCAACACAGTATGGCCCCAGAAACATTCACTCACAAATGGAAGTATAGGAACAAAAATTGGGAGAAGGGTATTTTGAGTGCCTAACGGGATAACACAGCTAGGCTTTCAAGGGCCCCCAGGGTATTTAGCATAACACTGACCTATAAACAAGTCACATTATTCAGCAGTAATAAGAATGTGGCAGTGAGACGAAGTAGTTCTTCACTTTTTACCTCATTCGGAATGCTTGGGATGCAGGGATAAAAGGTAGGGGGATATGAGCTGAATGTGTGGTCGTGTCCACCAACATGTTAAAACCCTGGGTGTAACCCACTGAAAAGCAGCTTGTTGTCTTGCAATATCAGCAGAGCAATGACTGTCATGTACAGTGGCAGTGGTGGCAGCTGTGCCAACAGTTTAAGACGCAGCAACCAGAACTATGCCCCTAGAAAGACACTTGTAGACATTGCAGTGGTCCAAAACTGCTGGTCATATTGAAGGAGAAGTTACAGTGTAGGAAACAGAAGGGAGCCTCACAGACCTAATGGGAGCCAGAACCGGGATAACCCCCATCTGAATCAGAGCTCTAAGGAACTTCCTCATCATCCTATCCAAGTTTTAGCAGGTAAGGCCTTAGAAGATTTAGCTGCTTTAGCCCTGGAAAAGGCCTTGATAGACATAGAAGCAGGGGGTCTAGCAGCCCCACGTGCAGGGGTAGATATGTCTAAAGGAATAGTGTCTGACAAATCCTGGGTGCCTGCTTCTGTAGCAGTAATTTCAGTAGCAGATTCAGCCATGCTCTGTGAGGCCTCGGCTATCGGAGGCATGCTTTCGGCCGAAGGAAGAACCGAGGACTCGGTTTCAGCCGAAACCGAGACACTCACGGTTGGCCTAACCGTGGTTTCAGCCGAAACCGCGGACCGCGAGTATCGGTCCTTTTCCTTGCGCTTTTTAACTAATTGTGTAGTCGGAGTCTCTGACGGCATCTTATATGCAAAAGCGGGACCAAAAAACTCCTCTGCAAACTCCGACCGACGTCTAAGCGTCCGTCGGTTGAAGGAAGCACAGGCTAGACAAGCTGATACGTCGTGGTCTGGGCCTAAGCAAGGAAGGCAGTAAGAGTGGAAATCCTTATGAGGTATTTGTTTCCCACAAGTTAAACAATTATTTACTTTGTCTGACATCGGCTGAGGCAAGAAAGAGTCCCCAACGGGGTACTTAGCTTTTTAGAAGTCTTCGGTAGTAGAAATCTTTGGATCTGACCGACCGGCACTTGCGAACAGCTTCTGCTTCGGGCACCGTGCGGCAAGAAAGACTGAGGAAAATGGCGTCGGCTGATGCCTTTATACCCCAGCAGCTATGACGTCGGGTGAAGTGCGACATCAGCCGAGGCCAGACCCAGACTTTGGAATCCGGCCGACCGAAGGGCTGCCTGAGGCAGGACAACCCATATGTTAGGACTGCAGATGCATCCTTGAAGGACATTTTCCTCATCATCCTATCCATGTTGGCTTCCCCGATGCAGGAAGTAGTAGACTGGGGCTGGGATCCTCTCCTCCAAGTCTCTTGGAAGATGGGAGAGTGAAGCTGAGGAAAGACAGGCTCTGGAGAGAACCTGGAGGATCAGATCCTCAGACATTGACTTAGTAAGCATCAGATCTTTTTCTGTAATTTAACAAGAGGTTCCAAAATTGGTGCTGACTTTGGAGAGTGGGTGGGAGACCACTTCCTGGATTCTTTTGCTTCTGAAGAGGGCTTAAGTTTGTTTTTGTTAGTTTTGTTTTTTTTGGGGGGGGTTGAGCCCCTGAAACAGAAACTGAGAGAGAAGAAGGTAACAGGCCCTTTAGGGTCAGTTTATTACCCCATTTGCATCAGTATACACTCTTTTTCCTACCGGTCAATAATTTTCCCATCCTTGCTAGAAAGAGTAGGATTGGAAAGTACAGTTGTGTACACTTACCATAAATGTAGATGCTCAAATGTATTCACTGTTTCAGTCATCACATTTGAGTTATTTACTTGCAGTAGCCCTCAGTCGGCCTGATTATCAAAGTCTTGGGTCCGGCGTCAGCTGCAGTCTCTTCTTCCATGACATCAGGTAGTCAGGGGTATAAAGCATGTAGCCGATGCCACTACATCAGTTTTTCTTGCCCCAGACATCAGGTGCCCCAATAATGGGAAGCAATTATATATACAAGGTTACACCTCCAACAAAAAAGCAAATACACCAAAAAACTTTAAACATAGTAAGCAGGAATAAAGGTATAGCCAATAGAAGTCAAGGGACTGGAGGGAGGGTAACTAGGACTGCAACAGTGAATACACTCAAACATCTACATTTATGGTAAGTGTACACAACTGTACTATGTTCTTTATGTTTCACTGTTGCAGTCATCACATTTGGGTAGATTCACAAAGCTAAGAATGGAAGGAGGAAATTAGATAGCATTAGGACCAGCTAGAAGGCCCTGCAATACTGCAGTGGCAAAGCCAGCTCTGGATTTAGAGAAAATTGGCAAATGGTAATGCTTGGTGAAGGTATGTACAGAACTTCAGGTAGCAGCTTCTAAGATGTCCCTGGTGGGGTAGGTTTTCCGTGGTGCTTATAGTAGAAATGAATGCAATGGCCTATCCATTTAGAAATGGTTTGCTTTGAAATGGCCTTCCCCTCTGCCCCTGCAGCAAATGCAATCAACAGCTGTTCAGATTTCCTGAAAGTTTAGTCCTGTCCAAATAAAATCCAAGTTGTCTGTGCACATCTAAGGAGTGCAGTATTTGTTCCCCTTTGTTCTGTGGATTAGAAAAGAAGGTTGGCAAATGAATGGACTGATTAAGGGCCACACTGGATACCACCTTAGGCATGAAGGAGGGATTGGTCCTGAGGGGCACACTGTCCGCATGAAAAAAAGATGAAAGGCTCCACTGCCATGACGGCTTATAATTCATATACCGTTCTTGCTGAAGAGATGGCTAAAAGGAAGGCTGTTTTCCAAGAAAAGAATTTCAATTCTGCATTTGCAGCTGGCTCATAAGGAGGTAGAGTGAGTTTTTCCAATACAAAGTTAAGGTCCCAGGCTGGAGTAGGGCCTCTCCTGGATGGTCTTAGCTTTTTGGCCCCTCTGAGGAACTGCTTCAGCAGTGGGTGAGAGAAGAGGGGTGGTTCTGTGTTGTAATGAGCTGAAATGGCTGAGGCATGAATTTTGATGGAGGAAAAGGAAAGGCCCTTGTGAAGCATCTCATTTAAGTATTGAATAATCTGAGGTAAATTGGGCACTGCTGTGCCTATCCCGAGTTTTGTTCCAGGAACAGAATCTTCCATTTTCAGCATAGGATTTTCTAGTACTAGGCCTCCTTGCCTCCAGGATGACATACAACACTTGCTTACTGAGGGATGGTAACAGAGAGATCAGGTAATTAACCAGGCTGCCAGGTTCAGGGTTTGAAGCTGTGGGTGCAGAATCTGGCCCTCCTGCAAGGACAGCAGGGCAGGGGGGTCGGAGGCAGGTGCCATGGTGCCAGCAGTGACACACTGCACAGAAGGGGTACCAGTGTTGGCGTGGCCAGTATGGTGCAATCAGTACTGTCCTTGGTTTGTCCTGTTTGATCTTTAGTAGCACCTTGGAGAAGAGAGGCAGAGGGGGAAAGGCATAAACTGATAGGTCTTTCCAAATGAAGTTCAAGGCATCCACTTTCCAAGCTTGTTTGTGGGGAGTCCTTGTGCAGAATTTTTGGAATTGGTAGTTCTGGGGGGAGGCCAACAGGTTTATATCTGGGCTCTCCCATTTGTTTCTTAACATGTTGAATATTTTTGGTTCTAGTTTCCACTTGTGTGGGTCCAAGAGATTTCTGCTTAGTTCATCTTCCAGTGTATTTAATTTTCCTTGCAGGAATTGAGCCTGTAGGTGCACTTGGCAGCTCAAGGCTGTGTTCTACAGAGCCATGGCTAGTCTGCAGAAAGGGTATAAGTGGGTTCTCCCCTGCTTGTTTATGTACCACATAACAGTGGTGTTGTCCATCTTTACCATTAGTTGCCCTGAAAGAATGTGGTCCTTGAAGGCTCTCAGAGCATTCTGTACAGCTAACATTTCTTTATGATTGACATGCAGGTGCATTTGACTTGGGTTCCATTTGCCCTGAAAGCACTTCCCTGCCAAGTGAGCCCCCCATGCATAGTCTGATGCATCTGTTGTTAGGGTTTGCGTGGCAGGGGGGAGAGTGAATGGCAGTCCCTCGTTTTGGTGGCAGGCCTCTGCCCAGCAAAAGAACTCTATCTGTAGACAAGGTATAATAGGAATTATTGCTTCTAGATCCGGAGAATGTTGACACCATAGGCTTTTTAGATACCACTGTAGATTCCTCATATGCAGTCTTGCATATGGAATAAGAAGAATGCAGGAGGCCATGAACCCCAGGGCCTGATGTATTTTCCTTGCAGATAGCTGTGTCTTTGTGGCCAGTAGTTTGAAGTAGATTGTCAAATTAACTTGTTTCTCTGGCGTGAGGAAAGCCACCTGGGAAGTTGTGTTTAAGCTTGCCCCCAGGAATACAATTTGTTGGTAGGGTACCAGATGTGATTTCTTTTGTTTTATGGTGTACCCCAGAGAAGTTAGCAATTTTTGCACAAATGCCAGATGATTCAATAGTATGTCCTGGCTTTCTGCCTGAATTAGAAAATCGTCCATGCATGGATATATTTGGATATTTCTTTCCCTGCAAAATGCAATGATTGGAGCTAGGCACTTTGTGAATACCCTGGGCGCAGTAGATAAGCCAAAGGGCAGTGCAGAGAGCAGACAGTGCATGAAGCCTGCTTTGAAGCGTTGGTATCTTCTGCAAAATCCCCTTATTGGGATGTGCAAGTAGGCTTCCTTTAAATCCAGTGTTCCTAACCAGGCATCCTTGCCTAACATAGGAAGCAGCTGGTGAAGAGTTAGCATCTTGAATTTTGGGATCACCAAAACAGTGTTTAGCATAGACAGGTCCAGGATAGGACGCCAGGAGTTGTCTTTTCTGGGCACCTGGAAAAGTCTCAAGTAGAAACCTTGTCCCTTTTCCTCTTCTGGAACAGGCTGAATAGCCCTTATGCTTAAGAGAGAGAGAATTTGCTTTTGAGCCTCTGCCCACTGATTTGGGGTAGATCTGGCCAACCATTTGGGGTTGGTAAGGAGTGAAAGTGGAATCGGTATCCTTGGGAAACTATATTTAAAACCCATTTGTCCTGGGTAATGAGTTCCCAATTTTTTGTCTGCAGGGCAATCTTTCCCGCTAAAGGAGCAGTCCGTTGTGCAGGGCTTGGAAGATTTAAAGTTAGGTCATTGAGACAGTTTATCATAGGGGGAGTCTTACCATTCCCAGCTTTGAAGTGGGAGCCCCCCACTGCTTAGTCCTGCGAGTACCTTGGGACTGAAGCATGGGTGTCCTGCTGGTACCGGGTTTGGTCTGAGAAGGCCTGGAAGAGGCAGGAAAGGGCCAAATTTTAGAGGGCCAATGCCTACTAAATCTGAGAGGCTGTACTTACAGAAAATCTTTAACAGTTTGCATAGATTTAGCTTTTTCCTCCATCTTTTTAAGTACTTCTTCTGCTTTGTTGCCAAACAAGCGGTCTTGGTTTAAGGAAGCATCCAGCAATTTATCTTTAACATGATCTGGCAAATATTGCTCCTTAAGCCAAGCATGCCTTCTACGTGCAGACCCAGTGACAGCAGCCCTGCAAGATGCCTCTAGTGAATCAAAACCACATTGCAAACTATGTTTTCCAACTTGTTCAGCAGAATGCATTAAATTCTGTAAATCTTTATTTTCAGCACAGTCAGGAATCATCATCATTTTCTGTTTAAGCAATCCAACAATATGCTGCTGATACTTTAACATATGAAACTGGCAGTTTAAGGCCCTAATGGCCAAGGTTGCAGAAGTGTATACCTTCTTACCCAATCTATCCAGCACCCTGGAATCTCTATCAGAGGGGGTAGGATTTTTGGCAGAAGTAGCCTTAATGCCCTTAGGTCCCCATGAAATGGTCTCAGGATCCGCAGTAGGGTATTTAAAGAGGAACTTGTGAGAGTCAGGAACTCTGTAATATCTATCAGGTTTTCTGGGAGCAGGAGGTAAAGAGTCAGGGGCCAAGCTAGATTCCAAAAAGGCATCATCAACAATGTCCAGTACAGGGGGGATAGCTAAAGACCTGTGTTGTGGCAGGAGTAAGAAATCCCTAAGCCTCTTTTTAGAGTCAGAGTAATCCTGGCTTTCCCAGCGAAAATGCTCCCTAAGAGTATTCAAGGTTTCACCAAATGAGAAATCCTCTGGAGTGGAAGCAGAGGGAATAGAGTCCTCTGCATCAGGATCCTCATAGGTAGATAAGGGTAAATCCTGGTCATCAGAGGAAACAGAAATTTCAGAGTCCTGATCAGAAGAATCATAAGTAAACTCAGTCCTAGGTCTCTCCCCTGATTAGAGTAATAAGGTCTTCAGCCATTCTTATCATTTGTTTTTTAGACATAGAGGCCTGACCATGCGATCTGGGCATCGGTTTTCTAGGCATGGATCAAGTTTTAGGCTTAGAAGAAGAAGAAGATGGCGTCGATTTAATATGCAAGTCAGTAGGCCTGAATACACCCTCAGCAGCCGGTGCCTGCACAGCAGCTCCAGACCCATCCAAGGTAGAGACATCCGCAGGTTCCACAGTTGAAGCATCTCGCGGCATACCGGACTCCGAATGGGTCTCAGTAGAGGTCTGCGAATCTGAAGTAGTGGGTATCAGGGGCTGAAAAAGCTCCTAAGTGAGTAACGGCGAACTGGTGACTAGCTTAGGAAAAGCGTTGTCGGCAGCTTTGGACCTATGCAGTTTGTCTCTTGTCTTTATCTTTGCGTTTGTTCGTAAAGTCAGTAGTCGGGTGGCTTACTAAAGCTATACCTGGATAACTGAACCAAGTACCAAAATATTTAGAAGTATAAATAAACCGAAGAGGAATAGTTCATTGTTTAAATAAGGCACAAAACCGACAGCGAGGTATGTCGTGGTCGAGGCCTAAGCAAGGAATGCAGTATGAATGAAAATCTTTATGAGATTTGCTTTCCACAAGAAATACAATTATTAACTTTTACTGACATCTGTTTAGAGCAAGGAAAGGTTTCCCCAATGGGGTACGTAGCTTAGTTGAAGACTTCGGTTCTGAAATGCAAAAACTTCAGGAGTCGGCCAACCTGCACTTGCGAACTGCTTCTGCTTCGGGCACCGCACAGCAAGAAAGACTGATGTAATGGCGTCGGCTGCATGCTTTATACACCTGACTACCTGACATCATGGAAGATGAGACAGCAATCGACACAGGACCCAAGACTTTGATAATCAGGCCGACTAAGGGCTACTGCAAGCAGATAACCCAAATGTGATGACTGCAACAGTGAAACACGAAGAACATCTGTTTAGCAGGAGATGAGTTAACTAAGGATATAGCTGCTTGGTCAGGTTTGGGAATAGTGTATAAAAATTTAAACAGCTAACGAACTTTCTACATCCTGTCTGCCTTTTTAGGGACAGCTGGCTGACTAAAGGAATACTGCAGGCAGTAAGACACCCATCCTCTAAAGTATACAGAACAGGAGGAATGGGCGTAGGTGCTGGTAAACCCTTCTGTAACAACTCATAGTATTTTTTTAGGGACTGATAAACCTCAGTGTTCTCCCACTGAAAACAATGGGACATTTTAGCAATAGTCCCAGAGAAAGAGAACACACACACACACACACACACACACACACACACACACTGACAGCTACAAGCTGAGAACCGATACCTGCATTTGAACAATAGACTGGCAATGAAGAGCAGCAGACCTGAGAGCACAAGGAGATCATTTTGGAATTCACTGACAAGAATGAACTTGAGGAAATCCTAAACAATGAGCTGTCCTAGTGCCTACGGCACCAAGTCCTGAATATTAGTGAGGAAGTCCACTTGCATCAAGAAATAAATATATAAAAAGACCACCATATATCTAACACGCATGCAAACACCATGGGATGGAGGGACGGAGGTTGTACATGCTGTTAAAAAGATACTATAAACACCTCCTGCTGTGGTAAGGACACTCATAGAGCTGCACTATTTTCATTCTAAGGATCACTTTTGTAAGAGTTTATAAATACAAGGAACAAACCCTCAAGGTCTACAAATGAGTGGGGGGAATAATGCTTCCCCTACCGGAATCCTTCAGCACCTCTACAATGGAGGTACAGCTGGTAATGTTGGGAAAATGTATGAATGGATGTTGTACTAATAACCCCATTCACATTTGGGTGATTTCATTGTTAAACAAGGATATGGAGGTAGCTACTGTTTGCCTAAAGTAAAGCTTGACCTATCTGGTTAATGTTCTAATTTTTATGGGAAAAGACAGTACAGTTAGCCAATCACTTGGAAAGGATCTGGTTAGTTACTGGACTTTTACCCTTCAAAAAATAACACATACACAAACTGTCTCAGTGATTCTGTCCTTTCAAAGTAATCCACAAGTTGCTTTGTACCTTCATATAATGTGTAACCCCCCCACCCCTGTTCCCTGGTTTAAGAATGACAATTCAACACGTAAATAATTTTTTTTATAACACTTCAGGTTTAAAGAAGTATTTCTTCCCCTAAAACACTGATATTATAGAAAATATTACTCTACTTATTAAAGCCTGCAGTTCAGAACTTCTTATGGATGGTAGCTAACTTCGACTGTCAGGTTTTAATGGAGTTTCAGTTTTTAAATACCAAATAATGGCTAGAGAGACCTCAAACAAAATGACCCCTCTAAGACCTGCTTCAATGCAGTTAGAGACATTTCAGGTGGAAGTACATGTACACACGCAGAAAAGTAGACATGCACTACAACAGTATAAGAACCCTACATTACAAAAGATACTGAAGAATTTGAGGCACTGATTTATTCATTTGTTAGCCAGGTATACAAATGCTGTCTGAATAAAATACAGTGGTGGTCCTCTGTCTTCACTAATGCAGCCCGTCTGTCCTTGCCAGATACAAAACAGCTGGATGAATTGCTGTTGCTATAATGGAATCTGCCTCCTATTAAGTAATTCTGTCATAAAACGTTATTGCAAAACTTTAACTGATGATGAACTCCTTAGCATTAGCGAAAAGGAATGCAATTTTCTGCATTAATAAAATGTGCAAATATGTGTTGGGACTGTATGATAAAAATCACACAGATCTCTGGTTCTTTACTGGTTACGATTTGACACTCTCACTATCACGGCCCAGGATCAATTACAGATCTGGGAATTTCAATGGATTTTTTTTTTTTTTTTTTTTTTTTTTTTTTTTTTTTTTAACTACTACATCTGTGGCACAAGGTATAAGTTGACATGAGCTTAGAGAAAAAGGCCACATAATGCAGGGTTCAAATCCAGTTTACAAATATTTTTTAACTTTCTTGTGGCAAAAGGTTAAAGTGCAGTGAGTTTAGAGAAATAAAAAAGATGATGCAGGGTTCAAATCCAGTTTACAGATACTTTACCTGAAATGTTATACTTCAGGGATATCGCTGTAGGCAATATGACTACAAGCAGTCACAGTCGCATGTAGTTTGGACTGGGACTTGGCACAATGGTTAAGGTGTTTATCTCACACACACAAGGTACAGGACTTGATTTTCACCTTTGAAGGGGAAATTGCCTAGGCTTAAAATGGTCTGCAAAAATAGCTAGCCTAGTATTTACGGGTCTATATTAGTACGAAAATGCTTCTGAGTGAATACGGAAACAGTGACACATTCATCAAATCGCATTTAAGCGATTCGACGAATATGTCATAGGGCAAGGAGATAGTTGGCCAACTTCACTGAGTTGCCCTTTCCTTCGCTGTAGTGCGATCTTGGAGTTGGTATATTTAGTTAGGGGGGTGTGGGGGGCAAAGCCCCCCACCTGTTTATGATGTTAAATTATTTATTTTTAGCAAACGGCCGTGTACGTTTTTTCCCTAGGGAAAAATTCACTTATGTTGCTGTTCGCTATTAGGTTTTGTGCATTGTGTCGACTTTTATGTAGTCGCACATATGCACTTTTGGTCTTCTAATATAGACCCAGTATTTACCTATGAAAATCACATTATGGGGGGGGGGGGTCATATAATAGTTCTGGTGTTTACCTCACAGACACAAGTTACAGGGTTTGATTCTCACCTTTAAGGGAAATTGGCTAGGCTTAAAATGGCCCAGAAGCTCAGCTAACCTAGTCTTAACTATGAAGTGTACTACACCTCCAATATATATCATGTCTACAGAAATTATTTTCTAAGCTCTGCAAGTTTTATCACATTCAAATAAATCATATAGCATGTTTTACATTTCTTCTCCCTCCATGTACTGTTCACACAGCCTATACAGTTACCCATCCTTTTTGTCATTTCTAGTGAAAGTCTGTTCTACATTTGCATGGCATACAACTAAAAGATTTCTCGGTAACATTCAAGTACACAGACATGATGTTCATATGCTGTAAATTCCTGCCTACGAAATTTGTCAAATGCATTGACTGCTAGAGGTTATCATCAAACCTTTCATTCTCACATTTTCCTGTTGCCTCTTGGAATTAAGTCTGTTTATTTACCATTCTTTTTTTCATAGTCATCCTCAGTTTCTTTCAAACTTATTACTTTTTGAACACTGTCATCTTCATGTCATTTTTGTGGGCCGGGGTTGGGGTGAGGGTAGACAGTATGTTACAGTTTACTGCTTTCAACCTAGTGACCTATCAGACCACTGACAAGGAAAGGTTGGCTTGCACTTACAGAAGTGCAGGGTTACACAACAGCATGTCAGGATAATGACATCAGCTGTGGACAGTGAAAGGGATTAGCCACAGTATACACGTTTTGGAGCTCCTTGTGAGATTGGAATGGATACAGTCTTCTGATATACCCAAAGTTTGAGTCACTAAATGCATTTATGCATGACTGTCAGTACTTGCACTACTTTTTTAAATTTATCCTCATCTTTTGGGTTTCTAATACTATGACAGGAATGGACCCCATTCCTAAGTCAAAGTACGATTAAAGTTCATGAAATTAGTATCGTTTCACTCTTTGATGTCAGCCAAAAGTGCTCTTTGCAGCAACCGCAATGTGCCCACTAATGACTCCTTCTGTAGTTCGTACAGGGTTACATGTACTGATAACATTACAGGGTTACATGTTCTGATAACACATCTAAATATGACTGAAGATTCTTTTTTATAAGGCCAATTGTTCCTACTACTATTGGAACTGTCTGGGTATCTTTCTTCCACATTGCTCTCATTTCTGCCTGCAAATCCTGATATTTTATGACTTTGTATACCAGTATACACTGTCAAATGCTGGAGAAAAATAAATAAATAAATAGAAGTCAATTATGCTGACATGGGGTTGAAAGAGGGGGGTAATTACTGGAGATACATACTTATAAAATACATAAGATGATGGGTACAGGTTAGGAGGGATGATGCAATGAAGATGTTAATTGAAATTCTAATGTGCTACCAGTTCTTCAGGCAATGATTATGATGTAGTCACCTCTAACACATACCTACAACTTTACTTTTTTCTTGAAGCTATTTCTAGCTTCTTCAGAGTTAACCATCAGTTTCGCCCAGTGCCTCTTCTCAACCATCAGGTATAGCAAATCCCTCCCACCTCCCCCAGACTTGCTCACACTATGAACTTGGACCAGCATCAGGGCTAGTGAGATGATCAAGGTGCTCTGGAGCAGTGTCATAATGCTGCTGAGGGAGTGTCTTTAACCTATTTTCTCCCTGACCTTGCAGATGTCCAGTAATTACACAGGGGTGGAGCATACAATAGCAGTGAACCACCCTTCACTTAGGGGCTGATGTCCAAGGATTTCCTGCATACCTCTCAACTGTACAGATTTTTGTAGAATGTCCAGATTTATGCCTCACAGCTTTGTTATTTTACTCATAAGATTGTAGTTTTCTGGCAAATCAATGGCAAATAATTAAGGGCTGAAGTCAGAATACAATGATAGATATTAGAGTTTCAGACTTCACACTCTTCAGAAAATTTATGCTGATGTAAAACCTGTTATTCTATCAACCTAAATTTGTAAGAGCAATATTTAAAAAGTGCCCCTATTTCGGGGCCTTTGCCCCCCCCCCCCCCCACACACACACACACATTATTTATGGCTTTGTCCAAATTTCTTGATCAAAGAGGTCGAGAGGTATGACTTCCTGTCCATCCTCAGACAGCATCTTGTGGTAGTTTCCCCTAGTCTATGACAAGAAAATCAAACCTCTTGAGCAAACACAAACTTTATGCGCGTCTGTATCCTCCCCGAGGAGGGCTGTGGCCATCCTCCAGGACTGCACCATCAAATACTTGAACTGCTACTTAACTTACATCACCTGAGCCACAGTAAAGGTTTTTATGTCATTACACCCACAGGCTGATCCATAACAGGAAGCTACGATCTAGTTAAACAAGTGTAATGTAATGGTGGAATTCTTTTTATTTGAATTTAATTAACAAGTCAGTGGAAAATATGGCAGTTTTTATTATCCGGTAATTTACCAAACTGTTAGCAAAGTATCTATGCTGCAGATGGCTACATCAGGTCTGGATGTAGAATTCCTGTTTTCTTGATATTTTAATTACTTTTTGTGAGGAACCACAGTCACTTTTAGGTCCCAGAAGTTTCTCTTAAAAGGATAAATGCTGGCTGCTTGGTAACTAGGGACCTGAAGTAGAAGAATGAGACTTGCTTTTCTTCTCTCATTTTTATGACTAAAGGTGTTGCATAAAATGCATATAAGAGAAAAAAGTCAATCCCCAAGAGAGTAAACCAAGTGGCAAATAACTGGCTAAGAGATCTACTTCTGGTCAACCCCATATTTCTGTTACTATGAGAAAGGCCTTTCTGTTCATTTTCTTGCTGTTGGAGATGGTCAGTACATCTTTGCAGAGAGTCTGTGTTTCTATGCCAGAACAGACTTTCACTGCTTGTGTGTGCAAGTACACCCCATTTGCAAAGTAACAGGATATCACAAAACAAAAATTTTGTTTTATTTATTTATTGACTGATTGCAGAAGCAAGCTCTCTCTGTTCCCCACAAACATATATATCAATTCCACAGTTACACTCCCACAAAAAGTGCACGAGGATCTTGGGCAATTACCCGTTTCCTTTTTAAGATGAGTTAAATGGCACCCGAGATCCAGGGAAAAAAGAATGCATCCCAGTGAGGCCTCATGACTTAACATAATTCATCAGGATGGTCTTCCCCCAGATTATTATGGTTACCCTACACAGGTGAACTGAATGGTTAACCCCTTGCCTACTGATGCATCAAAGCACCATGGTACTATGTCAGAAGATCTGCAATGTCCTTTTTCTTATCACTGACATGCACACAGTTGCAACTAGGTGAATAACCATCATCTCTGAGAGGTTGATGCATTACTATGTTTTAGGAAGAGGCCCCAGGTTCTGCCTCTGAGGTCTTGGATATAGGTTCCTCAAGCGAAATCCAAGGAGTGCATTTAAGTGTCTATTCTAACATCTGTGCAAAACTAGACTACTCCTGGTCAACGGCACTCTGTTACCATAGAGATTCATTTACGAAGGATGCTGTTAGTCAAGAGCATGCACCAGAAGGTGGGACATCCAATGGCATAACTTATGGTGGTATTTACCATAGAAATTCATTTATGAATGATGCGGTTAGTCAAGAGCATGCACCAGAAGGTGGGACATCCAATGGCATAACTTATGGTGGTATTTACCATAGAAATTAATTTATGAATGATGCGGTTAGTTAAGAACATGCACCAGAAGGTTGGACATCCAATGGCATAACTTATGGTGATATTTACCATAGAAATTCATTTATGAATGATGCGGTTAGTTAACAACATGCACCAGAAGGTTGGACATCCAATGGCATAACTTATGGTGATATTTACCATAGAAATTAATTTACGAAAGATGCGGTTAGTTAAGAACATGCACCAGAAGGTTGGACATCCAATGGCATAACTTATGGTGATATTTACCATAGAAATTAATTTACGAAAGATGCGGTTAGTTAAGAACATGCACCAGAAGGTTGGACATCCAATGGCATAACTTATGGTGATATTTACCATAGAAATTAATTTACGAAAGATGCGGTTAGTCAAGAACATGCACCAGAAGGTGGGACATCCAATGGCATAACTTATGGTGGTATTTACCATAGAAATGAATTTACGAAGGATGCTGTAAGTCAAGAACATGCACCAGAAGGTGGGACATCCAATGGCATAACTTATGGTGGTATTTACCATAGAAATTCATTTACGAAGGATGGTGTTAGTTAAGAACATGTACCAGAAGGTGGGACATCCAATGGCATAACTTATGGTGGTATTTACCATAGAAATTAATTTACGAAAGATGCGGTTAGTTAAGAACATGCACCAGAAGGTGGGACATCCAATGGCATAACTTATGGTGGTATTTACCATAGAAATTAATTTACGAAAGATGCTGTTAGTCAAGAACATGCACCAGAAGGTGGGACATCCAATGGCATAACTTATGGTGGTATTTACCATAGAAATTAATTTACGAAAGATGCTGTTAGTCAAGAACATGCACCAGAAGGTGGGACATCCAATGGCATAACTTATGGTGGTATTTACCATAGAAATTAATTTATGAATGATGCGGTTAGTTAAGAACATGCACCAGAAGGTGGGACATCCAATGGCATAACTTATGGTGGTATTTACCATAGAAATTAATTTATGAATGATGCGGTTAGTTAAGAACATGCACCAGAAGGTTGGACATCCAATGGCATAACTTATGGTGATATTTACCATAGAAATTAATTTACGAAAGATGCGGTTAGTTAAGAACATGCACCAGAAGGTGGGAAATCCAATGTCATAACTTATGGTGGTATTTACCCTAGAAATTCATTTACGAAGGATGCTGTTAGTTAAGAACATGTACCAGAAGGTGGGACATCCAATGGCAAAATCTATGGTGGTATTTACCATAGAAATTCATTTACGAAGGATGCGGTTAGTTAAGAACATGCACCAGAAGGTGGGACATCCAATGGCAAAATCTATGGTGGGATCATGTGAATCTTGCTGCTCAGAATCATGAGGACACTGAATGGTATGCATCCTTCAGCCCCAAGGAATAGCTTTGCAATCTGTTTTGAGAGGTAAGAAAATAAAACTTGATCATGTCCTGAGGTACAGTTATTACAGATCTGGTGTGATCAGGGCAGCCCCCCAAAATACTCTGCCTGCAACAGGAAGAAAATATTTTTGGAGAATGAGCTAGATACCCAGACCATAATGACTGTAAGAGCCTCTACTGTCTTTCCATACCCAGACCATAGTGACTGAAGAAGCCTCTACGGTCTTTCCAACTGTTTGATCTATCTGGTGAGGTACATCCCAAAGGAGGCACTGTATTCTACAACTGATCTGATCAATGCTGAATACATGGGGACAATAACCTCTTTAGATATGGATGATATATTTTTGGTGATTAGCTGCACCAAGTAAAATATTTCCTAACAAGTTGAGGGATCAACCAACCCAGGTTCCCAGGTCTCTAACTACATTTTCATTTTGAAGTGGGGGTATTGTCAATACTTCGCCAAATGCAACAATATTGCATTTTCTAACATTTAATTTAAGCCTATTTTCAATACACCAGGCATTTACAAATGTAAGCTTATGCTTGACTTCCAGTTAAATGGAGAGCTCTTAATAAAGTTTTACTTTAACCCCTACAACCCTCCTCTGATTACACAGGATAAACCACTCTTCCTGACTTTCACCCCAAAGTACAGTTCATCACATTAAGTGCAACTGACTTATGTCCAAGAGACACATGACTGATGAAAAATGCTAGGACTCTTTCCTGTCTCATGAAAGATGGGTACATGCCAAGGGATTCGATTGCTAATACAACTATTAAGGCAACGGTGACTTTCTCAGAAGGCAGCAGGACTATGGATGCCAAACTTGACTCCACTCTGGGTGAATTGCAGAAGATAAGCTCTACATTATCAAACTACATGGAAAGGAATTAACAGAGTGAAGGAGGCTTGTTGAGCCATTCAGAACACATGGCAGACCTGAACTACATAGTTTCTGATATCTAGAATCACTTAGAAGAAGCAGAAACTAGACAGGAGCTCTTCAAAGCCAAGTTGATTGACTAGGATGATACTGCCCAATATTAAAAAAAATCAATTTTAACAGTATCCCCAAGGACTTGGAGGGCAGCAACTTTTTTTTTTTTTAACATGGCTGTCAAAGTTTGAGTGGTCTGGGCTTCCCGTGGAACCATCATTGACGGAGAGCACACAGATTTTTTTCTACTGCAAGCTTTGAGATCATATATGCCCAGTCCAGTTCTGGCCAGAGTATGCAATTACTACATGAATGATAAAATTCTCTTCTTTCTTTAGGCCCCTGGGAAGTCTATTATGCTTTATGGGTATAAGACCTACAGTGATCTTGATTTTTCAGGGTTTACTATTGAAATGTCGAACGGCACTACATCGACTGTACTATAGTCGAACACGGATGTTCGAAAATAGTAATGTCAACGACAAAAAAACAATCTAGGACTGTGTTTTAACATGGGTCGAGGTAGGGGAGATGTTTGTAGTTCTGAATAATACTGAACACCTACCTTGACCCATGTTAAAACCATTCCTAGATGTTTTTTTTGACGTCGACATTACTATTTTCGAACATCCGTGTTCAACTATAGTACAGTCGATGTAGTGCCGTTCAACATTTCAATAGTAAACCTTTTTCAGTGGATACTAGAAAGCACCAGTTGGTTTACTGGCTGGTCACAAAAGCTATGAAAGAGAAGGACTGAAAATTCAGACACCTATATCCTGCATCACTTCATACTTAGACCTCAAATGGCCAATACAACGTGCCCTGAGTGGAGGAGGCTCAAAAGAAGTTGAAGGATGTTTTACAGGGTAGTAAAGGACAGAATGGTGCTGTTAGAGGATCAGTTTAACCACCTAAGAATTCTAAATTGGTGGCAGAATCCACATTGTCTCCTTCCATATACAAACTATTCCCAGTGTTTAAAAAAAAAAAAGATTGGGTGACGAGGAATGTGGTGGCTTCAAGCACAAATATCAAAACAACTCCTGGCATTGAATGTTATTTATGTTGGTCTAGTTTTTCATTCTGTTAACCATATGTATCTCTAGCTTTTCTCCTTGTGCCTCAGCTGAAAATGGGTACCTCATGACCCAGTTGGACTTTCCCGGTAAACAAATGCAAAATAAATAAAGAAAACCAGATGTTACTCAAGGCCGTGTCTGATCTCTTATTTAAAATAGGGGCCCCACCCCTCAACAGGTTCTAGACTGTGTAACACAATTGAACCTAATATTTTATTACTGGATTCTTAGTTTAAGTTGTCCGTATGATCCTGGTTTGTTGGGGCTCTGCCATGAACTTAAGGAGCCGACCACACTTACTGGTAAAACAGTCCAATACTGGCTTCTTATGAGCCCTTCAGTTAGCACTGTATTAGTACACGATATGGACAGTCAATGGAGCTTAACTGTGTAAGTTGTTAAGACCTCAGCCCTAGAAGATCCTGCATTACATACTAGTAACTACCAAAGGTACTACCAGTTTACACTGGTCTCCATGCTTATTATTCTGCTGGGACTGAAGATATGATTATTGGCAGGATTCCTCATGCTACATTCTGAAATTTTTAGCAGGGGAGTATGTTTTAATAAGTGCTGGCCCTTGTGGTTTTGCCAGCTTGGAGCTTATCCTATGAAAACTTTTTTCCTTAGTCCTTCATGTATCTCATTAATGTACATAGGGGTACCCCACTACTGATGCTTCATATAACAGGTGCCATGCTATTATTAAAGTGGTACATTTCTTGGAAGGTTTCCTTCTGGATATAGTGATTGGCCCATGATTTTAGGTTTATTCTTCCATGTTCGATTCTGAACTGATGTCTACCTGTTACATGAAGGAGTTGCCTTAACTTTAAAGAAATTGTAATTCTGACAATTTACAGAATGCATAGTTATTGGGCGAGCTGGTTAAAACTGTAAAATATTGTTGGACTGCCTTCTGGCAGAGTGCCTAAAATGGTAAAATATTGTTGGAGTGCCTCCTGGCAGAGTGCCCTAAGGTGACCCGAGCTAAGTTATTGCTCCAAGCCAGACATAGTCAACCCTTGCAGGGGACTTTGGGGATACTAGAGTACCAGGCATAGTCTTTAGACACTGAAAGTCAGTGAGTTGAGGTCTAAAATATTTTTAAAAAATGATTGTTCTAAGTTGCTAGAGCTGCAAAGAGTTTCTAAATGTGCAGATGATGACCATTCTTAAGGAAGACGCAGGTAAAATGTTAACATTTTGAATTAAAATGAATAACCTCTGCACAGAAGGATAAGTTTCTCTTGCAAAGCTTTCTAATTTTGACATTAAAATAAGCATGATAACTGTCCAGAAAGTATATCTGCATGGGAAGAAACAAAAGACCAGTGAGGGCATTTTGAAATGTTATATTTATAATGGCAGTGCTTACTCTGATGAGATCTAAAGTAGTTCTTCCTTGCCCCGTTTTTTTTATGAAAAAAAAATCAACAACTCTGGGAACCTTATCAGATTGTTTTCTTCTACAGAAACTGTGGAATTTTCAGCTTGCCCGACTCTCCAGGCAGAGAAGGTATTATCCATATCATTAACTACAACAACAAGGTAATTTTGACCACTTTTCCAAGTGCAGCCAGACTCGCCCACTATTTCCATGGAAAAAAGCAAATGGGGAGACAAAAGGATGACACCAAGGGTCCCTCTACTGGAAACTACTACTTCTACCTCTTGTGGATGATGATAATCTCCAAGATATCAACTCTGCAAAACAGGACTGCTCCTGCTGTTGACCTTGCTGTGGGAGCAATGGCTATGGTCAGCACAGATTCCACCAATTACTTCTCACAATAGGCCAGGAAAATTGACATGCAACATCTCAGCTAAGAGGTTTTGTCAAGTTTCTCTGAGTTTTAATAGTTGTAGTAACTTTAGGTACCAGTTCGCTCTCAGGAAAAGTTGACATTCAGTGGACAGCAGTTGTTATGCTTGCTACACCTGTAGTCATCGGTGACTCAACGCTGTGGCCCATAAGTTTTTCTGCTGCTGTCTCCTAAAGAAGCTCAATAGTTTCTGCATTATCAAGTCAATTCATTCCAAAACGTTACACAGGAAAAAAAGCACATGAAATGCATCTAACAAATATGGTGATCTCTTAATCAACTTTCCAAAGTGAGCCAGAATCTTTGGCTCCCTCATCAGAGAGAAAGATTACAATGAGCTGTGAATTACTAGTCATTTTAAGAAAGTACAAGGCAACTGCATTGTCAGGTGTGGGGTACTCCGCTAACATAAAGGATCTCTTCATGAACAGGCAAGTACATGCTCCTGTCATAAAAGGTCAAACAAATGGATTTTAGGATGCCACAAAATATATCAGGAAGTGGTGGGACAACTCAAAGTGTCTATTTTTACAGCTAAACAACCCACATCCAATAGATATTTCACCTCCACATAGGTGGCAAGTAAAATCAACCCAAATGTGGGCGTCGTCATTCGCAGACAGAAGATAACCCGACTTCTCAAGTCTTCTCTTGCAAAGCTTTCTAATTTCTATAGTAAAGTCTTCTTCAGTGGATACGCATGCTGTTTTGTACTCTTACTGGCTTCTATGAGGAGGAAGGGGGACAAGCGATGCAACTCAGCATGCTGACTTTTATTACTAAAGAACAAGGGACAAAAAAGAGAAGACAATCAAATGGGAGACCTGCTAGCTGCGCATCTCCACCTAGAAGAGGGCAACGAACAAGCACACTTTGTACTTCGTTGCATTAACTAAGTACCGGTTTGGTTTAAAAGGCAAAGCTAACAATTTCAGGCAGAGTGACATTCATTTGTGCTACTACAGGTTGTTCTGTAGCTTGAAACTGGTCAGCAGAGACCGCCAAGCCAGAAGCAAAAGTACATTCCATGATGCTAACACACACACAGAAATTGATAAAAATAAAACAGGTGAGGGTTGTTGAAAAGTACAGTTGTGCCCACTTACCATATATTTAGATGTTCCGAGTGTATTCACTGTTGCAGTCAACACATTTGGGTTATCTGTTATCTGCTTGCAGTAGCCCTCAGTCGGCCTGATTAACAAAGTCTTGGGTCCTGCGTCGGTTGCTGTCTCTTCTTACGTGACGTCAGGGGTATAAAACATGCAGCCAACGCCATTACATCAGTTTTTCTTGCCCCATATGTCAGGTGTCCCCTTAATGGGAAGCAATAAAACATAAATAAAAATATATATATATATATATATATATATATATATATATATATATATATATATATATATATATATAGACACACACACACACACACACACACACACACACACACACACACACACACACACACACACACAAGGATATACCTCCAATAAAAAAGCAAATACAACAAAAAGCTCTTAAGCATAGTAAAGGAGAGTAGAGATATAGCCATAAAAAGTCAGGGGGTTGGAGGGAGGGTAACCAGGACTGCAACAGTGAATACACTAGAACATCTACATTTATGGTAAGTGTACACAACTGTACTATGTTCTTCATGTTTCACTGTTGCAGTCATCACATTTGGGTAGCTTCCCAAAGCTAAGGATGGGAGGAGGAATTTAGATAACATTAGGACCAGCTACAAGACCCTGCAAGACTGCAGTGGCAAAGCCAGCTCTGAATTTATTGAAAATTGGGAAATGATAATGTTTGGTGAAAGTATGTACAGAACTCCAGGTAGCAGCTTCTAGAATGTCCCTGGTAGGGACACCTCTGAGAAAGGTTGTAGAGGTAGATGCAGCCTTGGTTGAATGGGGTCCGATCCCCTGTGGGATAGGTTTTCCATGGTGCTTATAGCAGAAATGAATGCAATGGCCTATCCATTTAGAAATGGTTTGCTTTGAAATAGCCTTCCCCTCTGCCCCTGCAGCAAATGCCGCCAGGAGTTGTTCAAATTTCCTTTGAGGTTTAATCCTGTCCAAGTAAAATCTAAGTTGTCTGTGCACATCTAAGGAGTGCAGTATCCGTTCCCCTTTGTTCTGTGGATTAGGAAAGAAGATTGGCAAATGAATGGACTGATTAAGAGCCACATTGGATACCACCTGGAGCATGAAGGAGGGATTGTTCCTGAGGGACACTCTGTCCGCATGAAAGATGATGAAAGGTTCTGCCGCCATAAAGGCCTGTAATTCAGATACCTTCTTGCTGAAGTGATTGCTAAAAGGAAGGCTGTTTTCCAAAAAAGGAATTTTAAATCTGCAGTATCAGCTGGCTCAAAAGGAGGAAGAGTGAGTTTCTCCAATACAAAGTTAAGGTCCCAGGCTGGAGTTGGAACTCTCCTGGCTGGCTTACATTTTTGGCCCCTCTGAGGAACTGCTTGAGCAGTGGATGAGAGAAGAGGGGAGGTTCTGTGTTATAATGAGCTGAAATGGCTGAGGAGTGAATTTTGATGGAGGAAAAAGAAAGGCTCTTGTGAAGGCTCTCAGTTAAGTATTGTAAAATCTGAGGTAAGTTGGGCGCTGCTGTGCTCATCCCTTGAGAGTGGTTCCAGGCACAGAATTTTTTCCATTTTTCAGCATAAGATTTTCTAGTACTAGACCTCCTTGCCTCTAAAATTATATCCATCACTGGTTTACTGAGGGATGGTAAAGGAGAGATTAGGTAATTAGCCAGGCTGCTGGGTTCAGGGTTTGAAGCTGAGGGTGCAGAATCTGGTTCTCCTGCTGAGACAGCAGGGTAGGGGTCTGAGGTAGGTGCCATGGGGCCAGCTGTGACACACTGCGCAAGAGGGGGTACACCAGTGTTGGCGTGGCTAGTCTGGTGCAATCAGTATCATTCTTGGTTTGTCCTGTTTGATCTTTAGTAGTACTTTGGAAAGGAGAGGCAGAGGAGGAAAAGGCATAAACTGATAGATTTTTCCAGCTGAAGGACAGAGCATCCACTTTCCAAGCTTGTTGGTGGGGAGTCCTTGTGCAGAATTTGTCCAACTGGTAGTTCTGGGGGGAGGCAAACAGGTCTATATCTGGGCTCCCCCATTTGTTTGTCAACATGTTGAAAAAGTCTTTGACTCCAGTTTCCACTCGTGTGGGTCCATGAGGTTTCTGTTTAGTCCATCTGCCGGTGTATTTAGTTTTCCTGGCAGGATTGGAGCTTGTAGATGCACTTGGTAGCTCAAGGCTGTGTTCCACAATGCCATGGCTAGTCTGCAGAGGGGGGGTAAGAATGGGTACCCCCCTGCTTGTTTATGTACCACGTAACAGTGATGTTGTCCGTCTTTACCATTAATTGTCCTGGAGGAATGTGGTCCTTGAAGGCTGTCAGAGCATTCTGTACAGCTAACATTTCTTTTTGATTGATATGCAGGTGCATTTGATTCGGGTTCCATTTGCCCTGAATGCACTTCCCTGCCAGGTGAGCCCCCCATGCATAGTCTGATGCATCTGTTGTTAGGGTTTGGGCAGCAGGGGGTAGAGTGAACGGCAGTCCCTTGTTTTGGTGGCAGGCCTCTGCCCACCAAAGGAACTCTAAGCGTAGGCAAGGTATGATAGGAATCATTGCTTCTAGATCCTGAAAATGTTGACACCATAGGCTTTTTAGATACCATTGTAGTTTCATCATATGCAGTCTTGCATATGGAATTAGAAGAATGCAGGAGGCCATGAACCTCAAGGCTTGCAGTATTTGCCTTGCAGATAGCAGGGTTTTTGTGGTCACAGGTTTGAAGTAGGTTGTCAAATGAATTTGTTTCTCTGGCGTGAGGAAAGCCATCTGGGAAGTTGTATTGAAGCCTGCTCCCAGGAATATAATTTTTTGACAGGGTACCAGGTGTGATTTCTTTTCATTTACGGTGTACCCCAGACAAGTTGGCACCCTTTGTACAAAGGCCAGATTATTCAAAAGTATGCCCTGGCTTTCTGCCTGAATTAGACAATCGTCCAGGTGTGGGTATATTTGAATACTTCTTTGCCTGCAAAATGCAATGACTGGAGCTAGGCACTTTGTGAATACCCTGGGCGCAGCAGATAAGCCAAAGGGCAGTGCAGAGAACTGATAGTGCGTGTAGCCTGCTTTGAAGCGTAGGTACCTTCTGCAAGATTCCCTGATTGGGATGTGCAGGTATGCTTCCTTTAAATCGAGTGTTGCCAACCAGGCATCTTTGCCTAGCATAGGAAGCAACTGGTGAAGAGTCAGCATCTTGAATTTTGGAATCAGCAAAAAGGTGTTTAAAATAGACAGGTCCAGGATAGGACGTCATGTCTTTTCTGGGTACCAGGAATAGTCCTAAGTAGAAACCTTGTCCCTTTTCCTATTCTGGTACAGTTTGAATAGCCTTTATGCTTAAGAGAGAGAGAGTACTTGCTTTTGAGCCTCTGCCCACTGATTTGGGGGTAGATCTGGCCAACCGTTTGTGGTTGGTAACGCGTGGAAGTTAAATCTGTATCCTTGGGACACTATATTTAAAACCCATTTGCCCTGGGTAATGAGTTCCCAGTTTTTTGCATGTAGAGCAATCTTTCCCAAAGGGGTAGTCATTTGAGAAGTGCTTGGAAGTTTTAAAATTAAGTCACTGAGACAGTTTACCATAGGGGGGAGTTTTACTACTCCCAGATTTGGAAGTGGGGGCCCCCCACTGCTTATTCCTGTGTGTACCTTGGGACTGAAGCCTGGGTGTTCTGCTGGATCTGGGTTTGGACTGAGAAGGCCTGGAAGAGGCAGGAAAGGACCAATTCTTAGAAGGCCAATGCCTACTAAATCTTGGAGGTTGTACTTGTAAGAAATCATTAACAGTTTGCATAGATTTAGCTTTTTCCTCCATCTTTTTAATAACTTCTTCTGCCTTATTGCCAAACAGGTGACCCTGATTTAAGGGAGCATCCAGTAATTTAGCTTTAACATGATCTGACAAGGATTGCTCCTTAAGCTAAGCATGCCTTCTAAGTACAGACCCAGTGACAGCAGCCCTGCAAGATGCCTCTAGTGAATCAAAACCACATTGCAAAGTATGTTTTCTAACCTGTTCAGCAGAATGCATTAAATCCTGTAAATCCTTATTTTCAGCACAATCAGGAATCAACATCATTTTCTGTTTGAGCAATCCAATAATATGCTGCTGATACTTTAACATATGAAACTGGCAATTTAAGGCCCTGATGGTCAAGGTTGCAGAAGTGTATACTTTCTTACCCCATCTATCCAGTACCTTGGAGTCTCTATCAGAGGGAGTAGGATTTTTGGCAGTAGTAGCTTTAATGCCCTTGGGTACCTGTGAAATGGTCTCAGGATCTGCAGTAGGATTTTTGAAAAGGAACATGTGAGAGTCAGGAACACTGTAATATCTATCAGGTTTTCTGGGAGCAGGAGGTAGAGTCTCAGGGGCCAAGCTAGATTCCGAAAAGGCATCATCAACAATGTCTAGTACAGGAGGGATAGCTAAAGGCCTGTGCTGAGGCAGGAGTAAGAAATCCCTAAGCCTCTTTTCAGAATCAGAGAAATCCTGACTTTCCCAACGAAAATACACTCTAACATCTACATTTATGGTAGGTACACAACTGTACTATGTTCATCGTGTTTCACTGTCGCAGTCACTACACTTGGGTTGAATTCCAAAGCTGAGGTAGGGCGGCTGGGTCTAAATAGTATTCGGAGTGGCTATGAGGCCCTGCAGAACTGCAGTGGCAAAGCCTGCTCTGAATTTAGAGTAAAGAGGTAAGTGATCATGCTTGGTAAAAGTGAGCACTGAACTCCAAGTTGCAGCCTCCAAAATTTCCTTGGTTGGTACTCCTCTGAGAAAGGCTGCTAAAGTGGTTGCTGCCCTGGTAGAATGTGGCCTAATATTCTTAGGCACTGATTTGCCATGCTGTGCATAGCAGAAACGAATGCAGTGTCCTATCCATTGTGAAATAGTCTGCTTTGAAATAGCCTTTCCTTGTGATCCTGCAGCATATGCTACAAACAGTTGCTCAGTTTTTCTGAAAGCTTTTGTTTTGTCCAAGTAGAAGCATAGCTGCCTGTGTATGTCCAAAGAGTACAGAAGTCTCTCCTCTTTATTCTGGGGATTTGGATAAAATGTTGGCAAATTAATGGTTTAGTCAAGAGCCACACTGGATACTACCTTTGGCATAAATGTTGGGTTTGTCCTTACAGAAACCCTGTCCGGATGAAAAATGATAAAAGGTTCCACTGCCATTAATGCCTGCAACTCTGAGACTCTTCTTGCTGAAGTTATTGTTAGGAGCAGAGCAGTTTTCCATGATAAGAATTTTATATCAGCTGTATTGGCTATCTCAAAGGGAGGCAGTGTGAGCTTTTCCAAGACAAAGTTGAGGTCCCATGTAGGCATCAGTGCTCTCCTTGGGGGTCTTATGTTTTTTGCCCCTCTGCGGTACTGTCTTAGCAGTGGATTTGAGAAAATAGGAGGTTCCGTATTGTAATGAGCTGAAATGGCAGAGACATGGATTTTAATTGAGGAGAAGAATAGGCCTTTGTCCAGCATCTCAGTTAGGTATTGTAAAATCTGAGGAATATTTGGAACAAGTGGTTCGTCCTTGTGCCTGGTTCCAAGCATAGAATCTCTTCCATTTTTCTACACAAGATTTCCTGGTGCTGGGCCTCCTGGCTTCCAAAATGACATCCATAACAGCCTTAGAGAGAGGTTTGTTCTGAGTGGCTATATTATTTGGCATGAAACCAGATTTAAGGTTTTGAGTTGGTTGTGCAGGATCTGATTGTTTTGTTGAGTCAGAAGATGAGGAATGTGAGGTAAAGTCCAGGCTGGGCCTTGAGACAAGCTCTTTAGGATTGGGTACCAGTGCTGGCGCCCAGTCTGGGGCAATCAGGATCATTTTTGGCTTCTCTTGTCTGACTTTTAGGAGTACCTTGGGGAGGAGAGGCAGTGGTGGAAAGGCATAAATTGTTAGGGTTTTCCAGCTGAATGATAGAGCATCCACTTTCCATGCTTGTGAGTGATAAGTCCTTGTGCAGAATCTCTGCAGTTGGCAGTTGTGAGGAGAGGCAAAAAGATCTATGTCTGGGCATCCCCATTTCCTTGTCATCATGCTGAAGACCTGTGGATCTAGTTTCCACTCGTGAGGGTCCATGAGGTTTCTGCTTAGTTCGTCTGCCAGAGTATTTCTCTTTCCTGGCAGGAATTGTGCCTACAGATGTACTTGATAGGTCAGTGCTGTGTTCCACAAAGTCATGGCTTACCTGCAGAGGGGGTAAGAATGTGTGCCCCCTTGCTTGTTTATGTACCACGTAACGGTAGTATTGTCCGTCTTTAGCAATAGTTGTCCTGGATGTAGTAGATCCTTGAAAGCTGTCAGGGCATTCTGTACAGCTAGCATCTCTTTTTGATTGATATGAAGATGCATTTGGTCCACGGGCCACGTGCCCTGAATACATTTTTCTGCCATGTGTGCCCCCCTAGGCATAATCCGATGCATCTGTTGTTAGTGTCTGCCTGGCTGTGGGTAAAGTGAAAGGCTGTCCCTTGTTGTGGTGACAGGCTAGTGCCCACCATCGAAACTCCTGTTGCAGGCAGGGGATAAGAGTTATTATTGCTTCCAGGCTGTGGCAATGTTGAGTCCAAACACTTTTTAGATACCATTGTAGCTTCCTCATATGCAGTCTTGCATATGGAATTAGCAGGATGCAGGATGCCATGAAGCCCAAAGCCTAAAGAATTTTTCTTGCAGGTAACTGGGTCTTTGTTGCCATCATATGAAAGTATTGAGTCAGTTGCCTTTGCTTGTCCGGCATGAGATAAGCCATCTGGGCAGTTGTATTTAAGCTTGCACCCAGGAATATTATCTCTTGAGAGGGCACTAGTTTTGATTTCTTTTTGTTTACTGTGTACCCTAGGCAGATTAGTAATCTTTTTACAAACGCCAGATGCTTTAGTAGAATGTCTTTGCTCTCTGCTTGAATAAGGCAGTCGTCCAAGTAGGGATACATCTGAATTTCTTTTTGTCTGCAAAATGCAATTACTGGTGCCAGGCATTTTGTGAAGACCCTGGGCGCAGTAGATAAGCCAAAGGGCAGTGCAGAGCATTGGTAATGCATTGAGCCAGCTATGAATCTGAGGTATCTTCTGCAAGATTGTCTGATTGGGACATGCAGGTATGCCTCTTTGAGGTCCAAGGTAACTAGCCAAGCCTTCTTGCCCAGCATGGGTAGAAGTTGCTGCAGTGTCAACATTTTGAATTTTGGAACGTCCAGGAAAGTATTTAGAATAGACAGGTCCAGTAGTGGTCTCCAGGCTTCGTTCTTTCTGGGTACCAAGAATAGTCTTGAGTAAAATCCTTGTCCCTGCTCTTGCTGTGGCACTTTTTGAATAGCCCTCATGTCCATGAGAGCAGAAATTTGTTTTTGTGCCTCTGCCCATTGATTGTGTGGCAGGTCTGGCATACCTTTTCACCTTGGTAGGGTGTGAAAGGTGAACCTGTAACCCTGAGAAACAATATTCAGAACCCATTTGTCCTGGGTGATCATGTGCCAGTTTTGTGAGAAAAGTGCTAGTTTTCCGCCCAAGGGTGCTGCCAAAAGGTAAGTGCTTGGTATTTGTAGAGGAAAGTCATTGGGACTGTTTCCTATAAGGTTGTGATTTGTCTTCTCCGCCTTTGGGGGCTGAAGCACCCCATTGTTTAGGTCTGTATGAGCCTTGGGGCTGAGATCTGCCTCTTGGGCATCTGTATCTGCCTCTTTGTGGCCTGTCTGACACTGGAAAGGACCAATTTTTAGAAGGCCAGTTCCTGCTAAATCTAGGTGGCTGAACCTGTAAGAAATCCTTTACTGCCTGCATTGATTTTGCTTTATCCTCCATTTTCTTTAACACCTCTTCTGCCTTAACACCAAACAAAGTATCATGCTGTAGTGGAGCATCCAATAATTTTGCTTTAACGTGATCAGGTAAACTCTGTTCTTTTAACCAAGCATGCCTTCGAATGACAGAACCTGTAACTGCGGCTCTGCAAAATGCCTCTAATGAATCAAAACCACAATGCAAAGTATGCTTTCCCACTTCTTCAGCTGCATGCAATAAATCCTGCATTTCCTTGTTCTCATGACATTCAGAGCTTGTAAACATTTTCTGTTTTAGCAAAGACATTAAGTATTTTTGATATTTAAGCATGTGAAACTGGCAGTTTAAAGCCCTTACAGCTAAAGTAGCAGAGGTGTAAACTTTCTTCCCCCCATCTGTCCAATGCTCTAGAATCCCTATTAGAGGGAACAGGTTTTTTTTGCAGTGGAAGCCTTGACCCCTTTGGGACCCTGAGAAATAGTTTCTGGATCAGCAGCAGGGTTTTTATAAATAAATTTATGGGAATCTGGAATCCTGTAGTACCTATCTGGCCTAACTGGTGCAGGGGGTAAAGAATCAGGAGTCAAACTGGATTCAGAAAAAACATCATCAACAATATCTAGTACAGGGGGGATAGCAAGGGGCCTGTGCTGAGGCAATAAAAGAAAGTCTCTGAGCCTTTTCTTGGATTCTGAATAATCCTGGCTCTCCCAATGGAAATGTTCCCTCATGGTGTGCAGGGTTTCCCCAAAAGAGTAGCCCTCTGGAAGAGAGGCTGAAGGGATAGGTTCTTCAGCATCAGAGTCCTCATAGGGAGGAAGATAATATCCCTGTTCTGAAGAGGAATCAGAAGAAATAGAAACCTGGTCAGAGGAGTCATAATCAGTGTCTTGCCTAGGCCTTTTATCAGGAGGGGGATGGGAACTCCTGATCAAAGTAATGAGGTCCTCGGCCATTTTGAGCATCTGTTTCTTTGGCATGGATGACTGTCCAAGAGAATGCTGTACTTGTTTCTTTGTCTTAAAGGTGTTTTAGACTTTGCCTTGGCTGCTGAAGTGGTTTTTATATTAAGCTGTGTAGGTCTGAAAACACCCTCAGAAGCCGATGCCTGCTCAGCGGCTCCAGACCCATCTGAGGGAATTGTTTCCATAGGCCCAATGCCTCGAGTTTCCAGAGGCCTAGCTGTCTCCAAGTGGGAGTCAGAGGCGGCCTGAGGCTCTGAGGTAGCGGGTGTCAGGGGCTGTGAAAGCACCTCACTGAGAACCGGCGACTGGCCTAGAAGAGGCTTCGTCGTCGGTTTTGGACCTCGGATACCTGTCTTTTTCTTTGCCCTTGCACTTTTTATGGACTCCGGTCATCGGTTGTTCCGACAGCATTATATAGTTAAACCTTCTGCCAAAGTAATGTAAAGCAAAATCGAAGCGACGCTTAATAGTGCGTTGGTTGAATCTAGCACAAAACCGACAACTAGCAATGTCGTGGTCAGGGCCTAGGCAAGGAATACAGTAAGAATGAAAATCCTTATGAGGTATTTGCTTCCCACAAGAAACACAATTAACTTTTACTGACGTCGGTCTGGAGCAAGAAAAAGTTTCCCCAATGGGGTACTTAGCTTTATTGAAGACTTCAGATCTGAAATTCAATTTCGAAAATCTCAGGAGTCGGCCGACCGGCACTTGTGAACTGCTTTTGCTTCGGGCACCGCACGGCAAGAAAGACTGAAGAAAACAGCGTCGGCTGCATCTTATATACCCCTGGTGCACTGACGTCAGGGAAGAGGCGACAGCAACCGACTCCGGACCAGGACTTTGGCAGGCCGACTGCGGGTAGCCTGCCAGCAGGATAACCCCAAGTGTAATGACTGCAACAGTGAAACACGATGAACATCTAAGGAACTTGGCCTCTTTTCAATAGAAAAGAAGAGAGACAGGGGACACAATATAAATATGCAAGGCTTTACTGGGAAGAGGATGGTGAAAAGGTGGTTTGAATTGCTCAAAGCTAATAAAGTTGGGCCATTCTGAAAAGCTACAGGATATCTCAGAAAGACAGATAAAAGAGGAGGATCAGCTGTAACAAATGGGCAGACCAGACCAACTCAGTCTTCTGCCTGTAATTTACACAAGACTCTACTTGCAGTCATTCAGCTTTGCCACCACTGTGTAAATGCAGAGATGAATCATTCAATTTAACAATTCTGTATGATCCACAACATTCCAGTACTCAATCCTTGCCTTTCTAAGTAATCTCCTGCTCAAACCTTTTATTCCTCTTATCTTTTTTTTTTAACCCATCCTTCTCTAGGTATATCTTAGTATGACAGGTGAGCTTTGATATATTTTGGGTGCCATCCTCATATGTCATTTTCTTGTTCTGTTCCCACCTACCTACCTATCTTTCTGCAATATCTCCCGTCTCTTTCTAGTGATAATTCTATTTTAATTTATTTATAGGGCAGAGTTCTGATCACAACGGATCAATTTCGGACTCGGACTGGATACATTTTCCTACCTCTTTCTTTAGCCATTTCAGTTGTTTCCTATCCCATAATGCATCATTCATCAGATACACAATTTAATTTCCTTCTTCACTTCGTCTATAATACAGTCTCACATCCTGTCCACAGTTCTCATCTAATGCCACCCTCATTTACCAGTTTTCTAAATGAATCATACCTGGCTTCCTTTAATCCTCTGACTACATCTCACACACCACAACTTGTGGCCCCCCAGACTATACTTAGGTGTGTTTTTCAAGAGTCCATCCTAGGACCTTAGGGCAGCCTAACTATCTGTGGTAAGGTCCTCAGCTCCCATCTATTTGACAAGGACCACCTTCTTTTTAAAACCTCCCTTGCCATGAATGCAACAGCACCACAATGAAACAAGCAAGTCATCACTTTCACTTTGATCCAGCACACCTGGACAAACTGAGGCCTGCATTTATGAGACCATGCACTAGCCACCACCTCAATCCCCACAAGGTACTGAGAGTCTAAATGTGTTGAGTCGGTCAGAAATTCCCCAAACCATCGCCAAGGGAAAGGAGAGCAGGTCACAAGCTACTTCATCTTTTGCAACTAGTTCTAGTAGTGGTCTCGATTTTTACTTAAACTCAGATGTCCAGCAACACAATCTGGCTACCGACTTCTGTGCTAGCCAAAGGCCAGCCTGCATTTCAACATCTCTTTATTTGCAGCACATCACCATGCTACTCTGAGGATATAAACCTCAAGAAGGTCAATAGGTCTCTTATTACAACCATACTTGCCCACCACCATTGGTATGGACTAGACAGGGGATAATATTCTTCAAGGCTGGGAATCTGATTCACTTTTTAATATCATCCTTCTGCAGAACTTCTGCAAATGTGGCCACCTCCTAGTGTATAGATGTAAGACGGAAAACAAAATTCAGAATATTTCCCTCTACCTAGCCTGTAACCTTGCTTTATAATACATCAATTACCTTTTCATCATCTGGTGACCATACTGCAATTGCTCCTCAGAACCTCCTGCTTCTCCTTTCCATACTCAAACCTACAACATTCTGTATCCCCCTCTCTTGTTCTTCATCTTCATCAGTTTCTTCCACACTGCCTTATATCCAATTCATGAACATAAACTCCCACTTTGCCAACATAATGCCTTCTCCAATCCTTTCTGTATGCTGTGAATCTACATATTGCCTTATTCCCACACCCTAGCTATTACAAACAATAAAAAGATCTCATCAGGCTTCAGAAGGCATGAAACTCCTGTAATGTGGCTAAGCCTAACAAGACTGCATGTAAGGCTTGGCAAGGGTGTTATTTTTTAATATGGTTTTAAAACCTTATGATGTCTTTTTTTATTATTGTATTTTATTTAGTAATAGTTTAACCTATCCATCACTGAACATTTTTTAAGCTTTCAGCATCTATGCCCCCCATATAAATGTAGTATGAATTTTTTTTTTAACCATAGCTTCGATAAGTAAAAACATTACCATCCACTAATCACTGCTTCCCCACGGTCCTGAACACTTAATTCCCTTTCTTACCATTTGTTTCCCTGGTTCCCTGTATACCTCAGAAATGCTACTCAGGTTAAATTGCTAGAGGTTATATTTCCCCAATCCAGTTTTGAAAATACCCCTCCCACTGCACTTAAATGCAAGCAGCCCACCTCATGCAGCCTCTTATCCTCTAGCACACCCCCCAGTCACTTCATACCCACTGATGGTCATTCCATAATGCTCTCTTTCTCTGACCTACTTGGATGCAATATTCACCTCCCAGTTTCCTCTGCGTTCCATCTACTTTACTAGGTGAACTTCTACTTGTATTTTTACTCTGTTCTTCCAGTCATCAGTGTGGGTCAACACCGCCTTCACTCATTACTGACATGCACCACTGCTGAACTGCTGTTACTACGTCTGTTAAAAAGACCTTACATGAAGCAGAAGCACACAGCTAGTGTGTAAAGCTCTCCTTAATAAAACAGTAAAACACCTCAAGTCCAAAGTAAAATGAGAGAGCACCACAGCTGAAGCAGGTATTCAAGCAGATAAAATATTTATTGGAGTAAGCACTTTCACATCTCGATGGACCCTTCTTCATACTTCAATACAAAATCACTTTAGCAATGCAGCATACATATAAAAAAATAAAAACAATCAATTAATCAATATCAGAAAAATCTTTTAAAGAAATATTCACATATCGTCAGATTTGCTTAAAACCAAACCATACAAATGTACCCCAATGTATATATATCATAAGTATCATACGCAATACATACACACACACGCACACACACACACACACACACACACATATATATATATATATATATACACACACACATATATATATATATATATATATATATATATATATATACATACATACAGACACACACACACACACACACACACACACACACACACACAGACCCCCTACCACAAATTGTGTATATGTTTAAACATTATGCTGATGGTATGAGTAGAGATGTTATTTATTTGGCTTATTGTATCAAATGCCCATGTTTCTATATAGGTATGACCAATCGTATATGGAGAGATAGAGTTAGGGAGCATATCTATGCTATTAATAAAGGAGATGAAGGAAATGCCCTGGCTAGACATACTCTAGAGTATGGCACCACACATAGATTTTTGTTTCTAGTAATAGAATTAGTACCATGTACCCATAGGTTAAGAAATTTTAAAAATCATACAGAGCAGAAGAAAATTAGATGGATAATTAGAATGCAGGCAGACAAGGGGTTTGGTCTTAATGACAAGGTAGTGCTAAGACTGTTTTTGGCTGATAGACCTTTGAAGCACTAAGACATGTGTTTATTTATACGTGTTTGAAGTTTTTTAAAAAGGTATAAGATGCTTATATTGTGAACCAGATGCATTTATTGCACTTGTGTATGTATTTGTACTTTCTGTGTATATATATATATATATATATATATATATATATATATATATATATATATAATGTATTACTTATATCTGTACATTGTGGTAGATGTGCATGGTTTGGTTATAAGCAAATCTGACGATATGTGAATATTTCTTTAAAAGATTTCTGTGATACCGTGTTTAATTAATTGTTTTTATTTTTTTATATATATGCTGCATTCCTAGAGTGATTTTGTACTGAAGTCTGAAGAAGCGTCCATCGAAACATGGAAGCGCTTATTCCAATAAATATTCTATCTGCTTGAATACCTGTTTCAGCTGTGGTGCTCTCTCTCATTTTACTTTTGACCTTAAATGAAGGCATGCAGCTGGGTATATGGCTGTTCATACCACATAGTTGCCACTTCACTTCCAAGCATTTTAAAATGCAACGCTAAGTAAAGCAGAAGTATGCCAACATTCCAAATCAGTTTTTATATTGTTAGTCAACTTCTAATCCAGAATTTCAGTAACAGATAAATTTAGTGTTTCAGAACATCCATCTTGTTGTGTGTGATATTCTGTTACACCTGCATGTATACAAGCTTTATAAGAAGACACTGCAGTTTCCACATTCATACTCTCTAAACTGCGTGTGCCTAATATGACAGTATTCTTCAGAAGGACTGTAAAGGTGATACTTTCTTAAAATATCAGAGGACATGGGTGCAAGATCAAACAAAAAAGTTATGTACCTACCATAACGCTCCATGTTTGTTGTCCTTCTCGCCCTTCTTTCTTACTGGATGGGTTCAGAGCCGATCCTCGGCTCCGACTCGGCTTGGCTGAATACACTATCACGAAGTCTTTCACTTGGCTCGTGGCTGAATACCTATCCTATCATGCATTGAAGTAATCTTCCAGATCTTTCTTTGCTGCTAGTCATAAAATGTATGTATGTATTTCCCACATAACATGAAATATATACGCACACACACATTATATATACATATATACATATATACATACACACACACACACACACACACACACACACACACACACACACATATATGAAAACACATAACAGGAAAAACAACGAATTTCAGAGGAACTCCCTCACTAGGAGGAAAGGAAATCTCTTATCTAAATCCTCTAGGAGCCTTGGCTGGAGAAGGAGGGAGGGACATAAGAAGGAAGGGCGAGAAGAACAACAAACGTGGAACGTTATGGTAGGTACATAATTTCTTTATGTTATGTTGTCCTTCTCGCCTTCATTCTTACTGGATGGGACAGTGTCCCTAGCACCATCTTCCTGGATGGCTCACGGGAGTACACCTTTGAGCACTGTAGACCCAAAAGAACCTCAGTCCCTGAAGGCCAAATCTACTTTGTAATGAGTAATAAATGTATGGGGCCTAGCCCATGTAGCAGTTGCACAAATATTATCCATAGACAATCTTGCAGAGGATGTTGCTAGTGCTCTAGTTGAACGGCCTTAGACTTCTATTGTTTAAGGTGTGCATAAAGGTAATACAACTAGAAAGCCAATTTGAAAGTGTAACTTTTGAGACTGGATTGCCCTGCTTTGCTTGAGAGAAAGAAAGAAATAGCTGATCTGTTTTTCTAAAGTCTTTGGTTCTATGTAAATAAAATCTCAGTTGTCTATGTACATCCAACTGATGTAGTTTGCATTCTGCCTTGTTGGTATGATTAGAAAAGAAAACTGGAAGTTCAATAGACTGGTTCAGAATGGTTTTTGAGCAGACTTTTGGTACAAAAGATGGATTAGTCCTCAAAGATGCTTGGTGGTGGCAGTTAGCAGCCAGTCATCCAGGTATGGAAACACTTGGAATCCCTTGTTACTTAAGCCGCCATACACTGAGTTGTGACTGTTTCACAGCAGACGGACTTGTGATTTTAAACCTAGAACGGTTAGGCATACGTAAAGTTTTAATGCTTTTAACAACTGGTGTGATATTTTATTTGTGGATGTTTACGACTAAACAAGCATGCTTGCAGCACATTTCTTTCATACTGGGTTGTGACCTACTCTTAGGGAGTAAAACATGTCTTCACATGAAAGTTAGTTTGAAATGCACGACAAGTTTTTTGCAGGCATTGCATTTTAGCTTAGTGATTGAAACTGTGTTATGCAGAATGCGAATGCAAGCTGTCATTTTTGCTTATATTATACTATATTATATTGTGTTGTGATTTGCTCATAAAGGGGCGGGCTTGTGGCCTGATGTTTTTAACCAATGGTGTGCCATTTGATTTAATTGTGGAAGTTATAAGAAGGGGCATGTGTATTAGTATTATGTTTGGAAGTGGAGCAGCCAAGCTGTCAAACTGAGGGTCTGGAGAGATGGATGAAGTGCTCCTGATATATGAATCAGAAGGTCTGGAACTACGTCCAGAGCCCATGGCTTCTCCTTAAGATGAGGCCAGAGGAAGGGGAACCAAACCTGACGAGGCCAATATGGGGCAATGAGAATTAGCCTGCTTCCCAAGGCTTTAGCTTTCTGAATGACTTTGGGTATTAGGGGAAAGGGGGGAAGGCATACAGTAATCCCGAGGGCCAATCATGGACGAGTGCGTCTCAGTGTCGCCCGCACTGGGGGAATAAGGGCAAAGTAGCTGCTGCATTTGGTATTCAGTGGGTTTGCAAACAGATCGCAGCAAGGCTGGCCCCAAGTTTTGAAAATCTTGTCCGCTATGTTCTGTTTCAGAGACCACTCATGGGGCATCAAAATCGCCCTACTGAGCTTGTCCACTATCACGTTGGATTTCCCCGGGATATGCATTGCTACCAGAAAACATTGAGAAGAGATTGCCCAATGCCATACTCTCAGCGCTTCTCGACAAAGGAGGTATAATCTGGTTCCTCCTTGTTTATGTACCAGACTACCGACATGTCTGACTGGATTGCAATCTATCCTAGTGGGAAAGAGTCGTGAAGTGCTTGGAACACCAGAAGCTGCTCTCCTCTCTAGAACACTGATGTGCAACTGAGCCTCGTGTTCTTGCCGTGTACCTTGGACTGTTCTTTCCAGATAATGCCCCCCCCCTTCATCTGGGAAGCTTATGTTGTCACACTAGCAGCAGACTGTTGTAGTACAAAGGGTCTTCCGATGGTCACATGATTGGACTGATGCCAACATAGAAGATCTCTCTTGCATGAATCTGTTATCCTTATCTGATGGGACATAGGGAGTTCTTGTAGAGACCACTGAGCAAACAGAAACCACTGAAGGATTCTCATGTGCATGCTGGCTAGAGGGACTAGAGTTATGACTGATGCCATGGTTTCAAGGAGTGTTAGAACTATTTTTGCTTTTACCTTGCTCTTGGGAAGTAGGTCAACTATTAGTTGTCTGAGGACAGAAACTCTTTCGGGTGGGAGGAGAGCCATCATGGAAACGGTGTCTATTTCTGCGCCTATGAATGTAATATGTTGAGAAGGCAACAGGGCAGATTTTTGAAAATTCACTGTTATGCCTAACTGAGCACAAATTTCCACTGTAGTGTCCCTGGCCTGGCCCGTAGAAGTAGATGCTTGGTGGTGGCAGTTAGCAGCCAGTCATCCAGGTATAGAAACACTTGGAATCCCAGGTGTCTTTGGTGAGCAATTACTACTGCCATGCATTTGGTGAACACTCTGGGGGCTGTAGTGAGACCAAAGGGCAGAGCTTGAAACTGATAATGACTGGCTCCCAGTCGGAAGCATAGATGACTCCTTGATGCTCTGTCCATCTTTATATGGTAGTACGCATCTTGGGGGTCTACTGAGCACATCCAATCATCTTTCCCTAAAAAGGGAAGAACTGACTGCAGTGCCACCATTTGGATCTTTGACTTCTTTACAGATTCGTTTAACTTGGTGAGATCCAAAATGGGTCTCCAGTCCTATTCTTTTTGGTACTAAAACGAATCTTGAGTAAGTTCCGAATCCTATTTGGTCTGCGGGGACTTTTTGGATGACTCTCGTTTAGCAACTTTTGAATTTCTCTGGTTGCTTGTTCCCTCTGACTGGGTGGAACATCTGGGATTCTTCTGATCTGTGGAATGGGCTGGCAAAAGGGAATGGAGTAACCTCTGAATATTATACCTTTTACCCACTTGTTTCGGGATATCTCGCCAGGCTTCTGGGTACAAAGTTAACTGCCCCCCCCCCCCCCCGACTGCCTCCAGTGAAGAGCAGGTGGGCCTCCGTTCAAGAGCACTGATAGGATAGGGTCGGCTGCAAAGGGAATCGTGGTCATCTTGGTTTTGCAGCCCCCCCCCCGCCTCATGGGCGAAATCCACCATTATTGCCTCCCCTCTGCCCCTGGGGAAGGGCTCACCTCGTGCATCTTGAAAAGCTCACTAGGATCTTCTGAACCACATTTTCCAACTCTTCTGACTTTTAGGATAAGGTCTTGAAGGTATGGGAAAAACATACTCCAGCAGCAGAGAGTTTTTCCTTCCTGCTCACATCTGGTGAGTGTGTCCTTGACTTTAGGTTCAAAGAGTGACGAACCATCAGGTAGACTTGAAAGGGTTCCACAAAGTTACACAAACCCATCCAGGAGTGTCTCCTAAGGGAAACTCCTGAACCTGCAGCTCTACTCGCTCCATTGGCTGCACAGATCAGTCTCATGGAGGAGATGACTATGGAATTTAAGGTGGATAGCTGAGAGGTCACTTTTTCTGAGACCCCCCACAGCTAATGAACATTGGAGAGCATCTCCTAACTCCTTCAGGAGATCTCTCTGAAGTCTTGTAAAATGTGTGAGGTAGTTCAACGATCTGAGGGTGAAACTCGCTGACGAGGAAACACACTTCCCGTGTCTGTCCATTGTTTGGGAATCTTTATTCAGCAGATGGACAGATGAGGACATCTCAGGGAGTTCTTTCTTGGTGGCTGATGCCACCACCATAGCATCTACAGGTACACCTTATGAAAGAAAATCCTTATCCGAAGGGGCTGAAAGGAACTTTTCTGGCCTCCAACAGACTGGCTCCATAGTGTCTGGTGACTCCCATGCCTTTTGACTAACCAAATACATAATCTCATCAAAAGGCAGAGACACCCAAGGAGGCTAAAGGTTGAGATCCAAAGGCCTTCAGGTACACGGACTCCTCATCAGAAGGGTTAATGGGCTTCCAGCCGCCTTTCTGTTTTAGGATCACTAGGATATCTGAGAAAGATAGATCTTCAGAGGACTACCATGGGGACCCTTATGCTTCCTCGAGGTTAGTGTCAGAAGTGATGGACTCATCAGGGGAGTATATATACTTCCTCTTGCATGTTCTCTTTTGAGGGGGGGCTCCTCAAGACGGGTAGTCTGGGGAGGTCTCAGAAGAGTGGGGCTTGCCCAATGGGGCTACCAAGGCCCTAAACCTCTGCTGTCCTGTGGATGGGATGGTACCGAAGCAGATGCCGGTGCTTGAGGGCAGGAGAATGCCATTATCCTTGAGAAGAGCTGTAGGTGGGGACAGCACACTTATTCACCTCGAAGGTCAATCCCCCAGATTCCTAGGACACCTCAGTTTCTGAGGAAACAGAGGAAATCCCCGGCCCAAAGGAGATTGGCTCCGAAGCCAATGTAGGAGCCGGGCTCACCCTCGCCGACACATCAAGGGGTACACTTGGAACCAAAGAAATTCGGGTCTGAGAGTCCCCCCCCCCCCGGAGCTGACCAGAGAACTATGGCTCCCAGACACTCTGGACAGCACCGATAGTGTCGGAGCAGGTAACTGTTCTAAGAGTCTCGAAGGTGTCTTGGAACCGAAGGACCTACCAGAAGAAGTATCTGGCATTCCAACTCCAAAGGTCCAGCTTGGCTCGGAGGAGGAATAGTGGACGTAGTCTTGGATGGCTCCGAGATGGTGAGGTCAGAGCTGAAAAAAATTTAGCCAGTGCCAGCGACTTCAAAAGCCTGCACACCACCCTGTCCATGTCATCATCTGATAAGCTTCTAGAAGACCTGCATGAGATTGCAGGTGATCTAGACCTTTGAAGAACAGGGGATCTCAAGGTCAGAGACACCAATTCTAATTCAACGGACCAGCTCCGAGAAATAGTCTCTATCGGTTCCTAAGTCTTTGGAACTGATGGACTTGATTTGTCTGCACCAACTGTCTCCCTCAGTTCTGAAGATGGTAGAGTCGAGGAGATAGATTTTTTTAGTCATTTTAGCAATTTTCCTTGGAGGCTCAGAATGAGCCAAGGAATTGGATGAAGAAAAAGGTCTTTTGGATTTATTTATTTATTTATTTTATTTTACATTTGTTAACCGGGCTAGTCTGACTGGATATATTTCCATTTTCAGCAGAGGCCCGGGGAGAAAAGCTCCACATATGGACTTAAGAGATTTATAATGAGTGCAAATAACAAGTTACAAATAACAAGTTACAGACTTGTAACACTTCAACCAATGCATCTTGCTTACAAAAAGAAGGCAGCTGAAAAAAAAACTAAAATACATTCTATTAAACATCAATACAACTTTTAGAACCCGATAAATAATGAGAGACCAGGTAAAAGAACTAAAACATTGAAACCTAAAACTAGATTACAAAGAAGTACACTACCTAGACTATCTAAATACTATCATCTTTAGCATAATTACATATTGTAGCATGAGAAGAGAGAGTAAAGGGACAGGAGTTAGCAAAAAAAAAGCAGTAGAAGGGCAGTGTAGAGTTGATAAAGATATAAGCTTCCTGGGAATAGGGTCAGAGACACAAGGAATAGGATTTGTGAGGAGAAGGAGGCAAGGTGGTGAAAGGCCAGTTAAGGGGGGGGGGGGCGTAAGAAAAGGGAGAGGAGTGGTAGGTAAGGAATTAACATTTAATCAGGATTTGAACAGGGACACATCCAGTGGCTTTTCAGATAGATTCTAAGTTTTTGTTTAAACAAAGTAGTAGATGCCATAGAAGTAAGTTCAGTAGGAAGTTGATTCCAGTGTTTACCCAAGGCATTTGAGAAGAGGGAGTCACCAGCTAGGTTATTAGACTTTGTCAGGGAAACTAGCAGTTTGTTTGATGAGCGGAGAGAGTTTAGATTAGAATATGTGGTTAAGAGGTTAGAAAGTGCAGGTGTCTTTTGACTTTGGTATAGAGCTCTATGGACAACTGTAAGTTGGGAAAGAAGTAGCATGTTAGACAGTTCAAGCCAGTTAAGTTGCTGCAGATTTAAACAGTGATGTGTTCTAAAAGGCTTACCAGTAACAAATCTGGCTATGTTATTGTAGGTGGTTGATAGTTTGTGAAGATTGTTTTTTTTGAGGTTAGTGTAGATTGGTGAGGCATAGAGAAGAGTAGAGATGAGGTGAGAGTGGGCAAGAGTAGCTTTGGCTGGGGAGGTTAAAAAAGTCCTAATTAGATAGAGAGCCGAGTTTCCTGTTTACATTTTTAATGGTATTATTAATGTGACAGTCAAAGGTAAGGTTGTTGTCTATTGTGACACCTAGTAGTTTGGTAGTGGGGTCAGGTGATATAATCGTTCCATTATTAGATAAGATATTGAAATCTAGTGCAGGGGATCTATTAGTAGGCTTAAAGAGTAGTAGTTTGGTTTTTTTTGCGTTAAGGAGTAGGCAACGTTTTAAGAACCAAGTTTCGACTTTGGAGAATATATCATGTGTATTAGTTTGGAGTTCAGCAATGGATTTAGCAGAGCAAATTAGTGTGGAGTCGTCAGCGTATTGTATGCATGTAGCCTGGGGAATAGCTGCTTGTAGGTCGTTTATAAAGAGGGAGAAAAGAAGAGGTCCGAGGATAGAGCCTTGGGGGACCCCAAGTGAGATAGGTAGAAGAGATGATAGTTTCTTATCCCAGAGAACGGCTTGTTTCCTATTAGAGAGATAGGAAAGTACAGTTTTGTACCTACCATAAATGTAGATGTTCGAAGATCCACATTGCTGCAGTCCTAACACTTGGGGGTAGTCCGCTGTCCCAGTCAGCCCGAATACCAAAGTATAAGGCTGACGTCGGTCAAGGCGCATTATTCTGACGTCAGGACGTCAGGGTACAAATGCGCATGACCGACGTCATATCCTCAGTCTTTTCTTGCCCCAGATGTCAGAAGACCCTAAAAAGATAAGGCCAAAACCAAAAAACACCAAACACTCCTGTACCAAAAATATGTACAATATATACAAATTTACAAAAGTATAACCCCACCCACACAACCACCCCTAAACACAGAGGGGAAGGACGGAGGGTAAATTGGACTGCAGCAATGTGGATCTTCGAACATCTACATTTATGGTAGGTACAAAACTGTACTATGTTCTTCATCTCACATTGCTGCAGTCCTAACACTTGGGTAGAATCCCAAAGCAGAGGTAAGGAAGGCTGGCAAATCATAAAGAAGCAGGAGCTGACAACATGCCCTGCAAAATAGCCATGGCAAAACCAGCCCTAGATTTAGAGTAGAGAGGAAGGTGGTAATGCTTAGAGAAAGTATGCACTGAACTCCAAGTAGCTGCCTCCAAAATATCCTTAGTTGCCACCCCTTAGAAATGCTGTTGAAGTGGCAGTAGCCCTAGTGGAATGAGGCCTAATCCCAGCTGGAATCTCCTTGCCATGATGGGAACAACAGAATGCAATGCAAAACCCAATCCACTTAGAAATAGTTTGTTTTGACACAGGCTTGCCCTGAGAACTCAAAGCAAAAGAAACAAACAACTGCTGAGACTGCCTAAAATCCTTAGTCCTGCTTAAATAATAACGCAACTGCCTGTGCACATCTAAAGTGTGCAAAATCTTTTCCCCCCTATTTTGGGGATCTGCATAAAAGGTAGGCAAATGAATAGTTTGGTTTAAAGCCACACTAGAAACCACCTTAGGCATAAAGGAAGGATTAGTACGTAATGATACCCTATCCTTATGGAAAATCAAAAAAGGCTCAACCGCCATAAGGGCCTGCAATTCAGAAACCCTTCTTGCAGAAGTAATGGCCAACAAAAAAGCAGTCTTCCATGACAAGTATTTCAATTCAGCAGTAGCCGCAGGCTCAAAAGGTTGTAGAGTAAGTTTCTCCAACACAAAATTGAGGTCCCAAGCAGGAGTAGGAGCTCTCGTGGGGTCTTATATTCTTTGCCCCTCTAAGAAATTGCTTGAACAAAGGATGAGAAAACAATGGTGGGTCACAATCATAGTGAGCTGAAATTGCTGCAGCATGAATCTTAATGGAAGAGAAAGACAAACCTTTGTCCAATAACTCAGTAAGATATTGAAGAGCCACACTCAAATTAGGCTCAGAAACATCCAAATCCTTTGCTGCACTCCAAAATAAAAATCTCTTCCATTTTTCGGCGTACACTTTCCTTGTACTAGGTCTTCTGGCTTCCATAATCACATTCAAAACTTGTTGAGGAAGCTGAGACCTGCTGTGGTTCAAAACAGAATATGCCAGGCTGTTAGATGAAGAGAGTGAAGCTTGACATTGAGTAGATGACCGTCCCTCTGAGACAATAGGTGTGGAATCAAAGGTAAAGGCCATGGAGGCTTCCTTACCAGACTCCTTAGTAATGGGTACCAGTGTTGCCGAGGCCAATCTGGAGCTATTAAAATCATCCTTGGCTTGTCTTGTCTGACCTTTAGGAGTACCTTTGGGAGGAGAGGCAGAGGTGGAAAGGCATACACATGAAGATTTTTCCAACTGAAAGAAAGAGCATCCACTTTCCAAGCTGTGTGATGAAACCTTTTCGTGCAAAACTTTGGCAGCTGGTGGTTTAGTGGAGAAGCGAACAGATCTATGTCTGGAGTTCCCCATGACACTGTCAATTTCCGAAATACATGAAGATCCAGTTTCCACTCATGGGGATCCATGATTTGCCTGCTTAACACATCTGCTAAGGAGTTCTGTGCTCCCGGCAGAAACCTTGCCTGAAGATTTAGGTGCAAGCTGAGCGCAGTCTCCCACAAAATCACTGCTTGCCTGCATAGAGGATAAGAATGCGTTCCCCCTTGTTTGTTGATGTACCACATGACAGTTGTGTTGTCTGTTAGAATCAACACCTGCCCTGGAAGAAGTAACTCCTTGAAAGCCATTAATGCAAAGTGGACTGCTAACATCTCCTTCATGTTGATATGTAGATGCTGTAGTCTGGCAGGCCACTTGTCTTGTATCCACTTTCCATTCAGATGAGCTCCCCAAGCTATGTCGGAGGCATCTGTCGTTAGAATCTGACTCGCCTCTGGCCGGGTCACAGAGAGTCCCTTGTTTAGGTGACATTCCTGAGCCCACCATAAAAATTCCTTTTGAATGCAAGGTATTATTTGAATGACAGTGTCCAAATCCTGGCAGTGCTGTGTCCATACATTTTTGAGATACCATTGCAGCTTCCTCATATGCAGTTTGGCATTGGGAAGCACCAGAATACAAGATGCCATGAACCCTAAGGCTTGAAGGACTGTCCTTGCAGTCAGCCCGGACTGAAGAGATAGTTGATGGAAGTAAAGGGAAAGATTCTTTTGTTTGTCCGGGGTTAAAAGGCCATCTGGGTTGCTGTATTCAGTCTCACACCCAGAAAGCACATGTCTTGAGAGGGTACTAGACTGGACTTTATTTCGTTCACAGAATACCCCAGGCATCTTAGCACTGCTATCACATATTCCAAATGCTGAAGAAGCTCGTCCTTTTCTTGAGCCAGAATCAGGCAGTCGTCCAAGTAAGGATAGATTTGTATTCCTTTTAGCCTGAAGTAAGCTATCACTGGAGCCAGAACTTTTGTGAATACTCTGGGTGCAGTAGATAAGCCAAAGGGCAATGCAGAGAACTGATAATGGGAATTCCCAGCTCGAAAGCAGATACTTCCTGCAACTTAGTCTGATAGGCACATGAAGGTAAGCCTCCTTGAGATCCAAAGTTACCATCCAGTGATCTTTGCCCAGCAGAGGTAAAAGCTGTTGTAACGTCAACATTTTGAACTTGGGAATGTCCAGAAAAGTGTTGAGGATAGATAAATCCAAAATTGGTCTCCACGTGTTCCCCTTTTTTGGTACTAGGAACAGGCGAGAATAAAATCCTAGGCCCCTTTCTTGGCACAGGAACCGGCTGAATGGCCCCTATTTGGAGTAACAGAGAAATTTGCTTGTGAGCCTCTTTTCTTTGTAGAGGAGGAATGTCTGGCATGCCTTTGAAAGGAGGCAAGGTATGGAAATAAAACCTGTAACCGTGGTGAATGATATCCAATACCCATCTATCTTGGGTAATTAAACTCCAATTTTCTTTGAAAAGTGCCAGCCTTCCTCCCAAAGGTGCTGCCAGACGAGAAGGCTCTGGCAGCTGAAAAGGCAGGTCATTGGGTCTGCTTACGAAAGGACTGACCCCTGCCCTCACCAGAAGACTGAGCAGGTGAACTCCCTGTTCTAGGCCTAAAAGAACCTTGAGCTCTGCCCCTACCACGTCTAGACCTACCCCTAGACTGGGAATCATAAGAAGGATGTGTCCACCCCTTAGTAGGCTAATTTCTACTAAACTTCGGAGGCTGAACCTGCAAAACATCTTTAACAGTCTGCATAGACTTAGCCTTGTCCTCCATTTTCTTTAAAACTGCTTCCACAGGCGAACCAAACAACACATCAGATTGTAAAGGAGCATCTAAAATCCTTGTCTTAACATGCTCAGCTAAATTCTGATCCCTCAGCCAGGCGTGCCTGCGAAGAACAGAACCAGTGGCAGCCACCCTCGAAGAGGCCTGTACAGCATCAAAACCACATTGCAAGGAATGCTTACCCACCTGTTCAGAAACATGAACTAGATCCTGCAACTCTTTACACGCAATACCTTCCGCCAGAGCATCTACCTTAGACTTCAATTGTGAAAGGAGATAATTTTGGTATTTTAACATGTGAAACTGGCAATTCAAAGCCCTCATGGCTAAAGTGGAAGAAGTATACACCTTCTTTCCCCATCTATCCAAAGCCCTTGCCTCTTTATCAGGAGGAACAGGATTTTTAACAACAGAAGCCTTAACACCTTTAGGCCCCTGAGAAACAGTTTCTGGGTCTGCCCTAGGACTCTTAAAAAGATACTTATGAGCTTCAGGCACCCTATAATACCTATCCGGTTTAACTGGGGCAGGAGGCAAAGAATCAGGGTTCAAGGAAGCCTCTGCAAAAACATCTTCCACCACATCCAGAACAGGAGGTATAGCTAAAGGCCTATGCTGGGGTAGAAACAAAAATTCCCTAAGCCTTCCTGGAATCAGAGAAATCTTGACCTTCCCATTTAAAATGCTCCCTCATGGAATGAAGAGTCTCTGAAAAAGAAAAATCCTCAGGAGGAGAAGCCGAAGGAGTAGAATCATCTACATCAGAATCAGAATAAGGAGGAAACTCCTGTAAGTCTTCAGCCGAAGACTCAGAAGCCTCCGAACACTGCTCAAAACTCTCAAGCTCAGGTTCCACCCTAAGCCTCTTATCAGGAGGGGGCATAGAGCCTCTAATCATAGTAATCAAATCTTTTGCCATTTTAAGCATATGTTTCTTAGGCAGAGACCCTGAAGAACTAGGGAAGACACCCACTGAAGTTAAACCTGGCCTGCCTCTCGAAGAAGCCTTGGAAACAGAAGGGGAGGGCCTAACCACCTTAGGGAGGGAGGGGAGAACAGCTACCTGAGAAGCCCCTTCAGCCTGGCCTACCTCCTGAGAGGACACATCTTGTAACAATAAAGTCTCTTCCTGAGACTCCAAAGAAACTTCTGGCAGAACCTCCGGCTCCACCGAGCCCTCTAAAGAACCGACGTCCGGGACAGACGGTTCTTCCAACCTAGGCTTTGCTGCTTTGTCCTTGCGCTTTTTAGACGAAGCGGGCGTCGGAGCATCCGACGGCATTTTATAATTACAACGCTTCCCAAAAACTAACCTGGCACAATCTAATCTTCTCTTTATAGTGCGTTTGTTAAATCTAGCACAAGAGCGACATCCAGCAACGTTGTGCTCAGGCCCTAAGCAAGGTATACACAAGGTATGGTAATCCCTATGAGGTATCTGTTTCCCACAAGAAATACAGTTATTCACTTTTTCTGACATCCGGTTAAATACTGAGGCAAGAAAAAACCAAAATATTCCCCAACGGGGTACTTAGCCAACTTTGATTCGGTCTGAAACTCAGACTTCAGAAAATTTCAGAACGCCAACCTGCACTCGCAATACTGCTTCTGCATCGGACCATGCGGCAAAAAAGACTGAGGATATGACGTCGGTCATGCGCATTTGTACCCTGACGTCCTGACGTCAGAATAATGCACCTTGACCGACGTCAGCCTTATACTTTGGTATTCGGGCCGACTGGGACAGCGGACTACCCCCAAGTGTTAGGACTGCAGCAATGTGAGATGAAGAACATCTGAACCAGTGGATAGCTTTAGGCTCTAAGGAAAGAGATTTGAGAATTTGTATAAGGAGAGAGTGATTAACCATGTCAAAGGCTTTGGATAGGTCGATAAAGAGAGCAGAAGACAGGATGTTATCATTACGATTCTTGTTAATCAGGTCAGTAAAGGAGAGGAGAGCGGTAGTTGTGCTATGAAAAGGCCTAAAGCCATGTTGACAAGTAGTAAGAATGTTGTTTTTTATTAGGTGGTTCATTAACTGCTGGTGAACACATTTTTCCATGATCTTAGCGAGTGGGGACAAGAGAGCTATGGGTCTATAGTTGGAGTATTCATAGGAGTTACCTCCTTTGTGTAAGGGTATGATGTGTGAGATTTTCCAGATGTCAGGTATGGTTTCTTCACTGATAGTTCTATTAATGAGAATGGATATGGGATAGGCTATTTCGGAGGCTGCTTTTTGAAGAAATTCAGATGGAAGTTGGTCTGCTGAAGGGGAGCATGGTTTGAGTTTATGGATACATTTCTGTATAAAGGAGGTAGAGATGGGTAGAAGCCTAAAGGTTGGTAGTTTGAGGGATACAAGGTCAGGGATGTTAGTGTTGTCACAAGTGAGATGAGAGGCCAAGGCATTAATAGTGTCAGTAAAGAAAGAGTTGAAAGTATTGGCTATATCAAGGGCAGAATTCTTTTCAGACCCAGATGGGGATGGAGTGGAAGTCTGTCCAGGGTGTAGAAGTCTATTTAGTGTTGACCAGAATTTTTGAGGGTTGTTGTGATTAGTTTGCTGGAGGTTACTAAAATAACTTCTTTTATCAGTGAAGATGGCTTTTTTGGTAGTATTTCTTAGGTGCCTGAAAGTCTGTTGGTCTATAGGAGATTTGCTAGTTCGCCATTTTTTCCATGCTTTATTTCTAAGTAACATTTTTTGTCTAGTGTCATTAGATAGCCAAGGGGCAGGTTTTGATTTAATTCGGATGGAGCGTTTTGGTGCATGGTAATCTAGAATTGTTAGGAATGTGGTGTTAAAGTATTGGACAGCTTCTTCAAGAGGCAGTGTCTTTACTGGGTTCCAGTTACAGGCATTAAGTTCAGTTTTAAATTGAATAGTGTTGAAATGTTTAAGATCGCGTATGGTTCTGACAATTGGAGTATTGTAAGGGGCATTTTTCTGTCTTATAATATAAGTTAAATTGTGATCACTAAAGTCATCAGGTAATGTTCCAGACTTATATTTTAGTAGAGGTTTATTCACGAGAATCCAATCAATAATACTTTCTTTGTTATTAGGTTTATTTATCCTAGTAGGGGTGCTTATTGTCTGTGTAAAGCCATGGAGGTTGATATGAGAGGTTGGGTTATTAGTGTTAAAATAGGTCCAGTCTAGATTAAGGTCTCCTAGTATTATGGTTTCTTGTGGGTGGGTGGAGGTGGACCAGCTGAGGATATTTTCTAAGGTAGTAACATTGTTGCCTGGTGGTAGATAAATACAGATTATATAGATAGATTTTTTTGGGTTAAGTTGAAGCTTTGAGATAAGAAGTTCAGACTTGCTAATGTCCTGGTTGTCACAGGGTACTAATGTTACATTGAGTTCATTTTTGAATAAAAGAGCTACTCCTCCACCTTTTTTAGTTTTGCGGTCGAGTCTTAAGATGTTGTAACCTGGGGGAGTGATTTCATTGTCTGTAGTGAAGGGTTTTAACCAGGTTTCAGTTAAACAGAGAATATCAAAGGAGTGGTGTTCAAGAAGGGAGTGGAGATGGGTGATTTTGTTATTTATACTTCGTATGTTAAGATGCCCTATGAGTAGGGTATTAGTGTTGGAGTTAGGTATCAGTGAGGAAGAGTTTGGGATAATGTCTGATGAGGTAGGGAAAGGCCCTGGGTTTGGGTGAATGTCCCCATCTGCCAAGGTATAGTGGGTAAATTCAAGGTTAGCTTTGTTAGACAAGTTCAGGAAGTATTTTAGTTTCTTAAGCATGAGATTTTGAACTTTAATATGAGATAGCCTGTGATATTTAGCTTGGAGGAAGCTGGGGGTAGAAGTTATATTTAAGTGTGAAAAGTTTAGGCTATTGAAATCTGAGGCTGTATGTTTGGGAGTGTGGTGAAAGTGGTAATTGAGGCATGATTCATAACAGGTTAGGAAGTAGGGTAGTGTGAGAACAAGCGAAATAATCAATAGAAGTATTTGTTTTGTCCGTGCAGTTTTTGTTACAGAGTTTTTAGAAGAAGTGTTGAAAGCTTTGCAGGACATGTTTATCAGTGGGGAAAAGAGTTAACTTAGGAGTTAGGTCAGATTATAGAATTAGTAAGAGAGAAGCTAGAAGGAAGGGTTAAAGTAAGTATTTGTCTGTGTGTGGGAGGGTGGAGATAGGGGATGTAATGGAGGAGGGTGTGTTTGGGAGGGAGGTACAGACTAGAGTAGGTGTTTTGGATAGGTGTAGTCAAAGGGGGGGTGTGGTATGTGAGGTATAAGGCTGAGGGCCCGTGGGGTGGGTGGGATAAGGGGGTAGGGAGGGGAGCGAAGCATAGCTAGAGGGGAGAGCGAGTCAATCAGTTTAGTAAGCTGAAACATTACTGTTTCCTAAGCTATGTAGTGTAATCAGAAGGGCTTGTGGAGAAAGGTACAGGAAGATGGAGAGGAGAAGGTAGTTTTACAAAAATATAACAGGTATAAGGTATATGTAAGAATATATAGGGATTAGCAGTGGGTCCCTAAAAGGAGTAAGTGAGAGTATGTAGGTAAGCAGAAAAGTCAAGATACAGTCATCTAGAGAATCAATAGGCGAGAAGAACAGTGAGAGGAATGCAACAGCCAGGAAAGTAGAGTAGGTACAGCAAGGGAACAGAAAAGGACAGGCGAGCAGGACGTCGCTACAGAGGTGAAGCTGGCAGAGGAGGGAGACTCTAGGCCAAACAGGGGCAGGAGGGAGTAACTAGGAAAGATGAAAGGGGAACTAGTAAACTGCAGGTAGGCAAGGGACAAACAGTCCTAACTGGAGCCACGTGAGTGCTACCCACAAGAGGAAAACACATAGAATAATATAATTCAGCAAATAGACGTACAGTCCGTAATGTTGAGAGTAAGTATCACTAGACCGTCATTCAGGAGGAGCTAGGGGTGCTTCCTGGGTGCCAGCACAAAATGGCCTGCTTTGTATCTTCTGGGAATCCAAGTGAGATAGGCCAATAGGGAGGGGACACCCGATGAGTAGCACAAGGCTTAAAATGAGTCCGTAATGTTGAGAGTAAGTATCACTAGACCGTCATTCAGGAGGAGCTAGGGGTGCTTCCTGGGTGCCAGCACAAAATGGCCTGCTTTGTATCTTCTGGGAATCCAAGTGAGATAGGCCAATAGGGAGGGGACATCCGATGAGTAGCACAAGGCTTAAAATGTTACAGGGAGCACACCACGCAGGCACCAGGGAGAACCTGCAGTAGGCTAGGGGAAGTTCAAAGATTTGTCACTAGTAGTTGGGGACTTAGATTTTGAAGCAGTTTGTAAAGCTTTATCAAAAGTAGGCTTTATTAAACGTCTTAAAATCAATTTGTTTTTCCTCTCATGCAACATTCGAGAGCTGAAGGAGTGACAAAAACTGCAAGATTCCTGAAAGTGAACAGCCCCTAAACAGTACACGCACACTCTGTGCCCATCAGTTATAGACATTTTCTGTAAGCACTGTTGGCATTTCTTGAACCCAGAGGGCTTGGGTTCCTTATCTCTGGACACATTGTACACCAAAAGATTTTGAACAGCAATAAGAAGTATTAACACTATAAACACCCTAAGACAAACACACAGAAAAAAACACTACAGGGAAAACACAGCTCTACCCTCTAAGTTAAACGGGCGCTATGCCCTCTAACTTAAACGGACCTAGCTGAGCTAAAGGGGAACACAAGACAACAAACCCTCTAACTTAAACGGGATTATTTTTAGTTCTCCAACTTAAACGAGCTAAAAGGAATGCACACACAAACTACTACTGATGAAAAGTTTGACAGAGATAGGATAGGGCCTAGTAGAAAAATGACGGCCAACAAACAACAACACAACAGACGACAGAAAAGGCACACAGAATACTATAGGAAGGATAAACTGCCTAAGACTAGGATCACTCTAACAATAAGATTTTGACAAAAAACAACTATTAATAATAAATTTGAAAACACTTAGCCACAGCCAAGGACAGAGCATCAGAAAGTACAGTTGTGTACACCTACCATAAATGTAAATGTTCGAGTGTCTTCACTGCTGCAGTCATGACTGTAGGGTTCTCCCCTGCTGGCAGGCAGCCCTCGGTTGGCCAGAATCCCAAAGTCTGGGTCCGGCGTCGGCTGTTCAACCATGCTCCCTGACGTCAGAGCGCCAGGAGTACAAAGCTGACAGCCGACGCCATCTTCTCCAGTTTTTCTTGCCCCAGATGTCAGGAGTCCCCAAATGAAAAAGGTCCCATAACCTTTGCAAATACACCTCAGAAGAAAGGTAAAAAAAGGAAATACACAAAAGTAAAAATAAGAGGGGACAGGAGGGAGGGAAACCCAGACTGCAACAGTGAAGACACTCGAACATCTACATTTATGGTAGGTGTACACAACTGTACTATGTTCATTGTGTTTCACTGTTGCAGTCATGACTGTAGGGTAGAATCCCAAAGCTGAAAGAAAGGGAGGTGGTCATAAAGAGGAAGGGGCGGCTAAAAGGCCCTGCAAGACTGCAGAGGCAAAGCCTGCCCAGAGTAGAGAGGTAGATTGTAGTGCTTAGAAAATGTATGCATTGAACTCAAAGTTGCAGCTTCCAAAATGTCCTTGGTAGGAACTCCCCTGAGGAAGGCCGCAGAAGTGGCAGCAGCTCTGGTGGAATGAGTCCGTATACTCCCTGGGATTTGCTTTCCATGGTGAGAATAACAAAATCTGATTCCATGAGCAGTCCATTTAGAAATGGTCTGTTTTGAAATGGCTTTACCTTGGGAACTTGAAGCATAACAAACAATTGTTCTGATTTTCTGATGTCCTTGGTTCTGTTCAGGTAAAAACGTAGCTGTCTGTGTACATCCAAGGAATATAAGATCCTTTCCCCTTTATTTTGAGGAGTGGGGAAAAAGGTTGGCAAGTGTATAGTTTGATTTAAAGCCACTTTGGAAACCACCTTAGGCATGAAGGTAGGATTAGTCCTCAAAGATACCCTGTCTTGATGAAAAATAATATAAGGTTCCACAGCCATAAGAGCTTGTAACTCTGAAACCTCCTGGCAGAGGTTAGGGCTAACAGGATGACTGTCTTCCAAGATAAAAACTTGATGTCAGAAGAGGCAGCAGGCTCAAAAGGAGGCAAGGTTAGTTTTTCCAAAACATAGTTGAGATCCCAAGCAGGAATAGGAGGAGATCTAGGAGGTCTTAAGTTCTTAGCTCCTCTGAGAAACTGTCGCATGAGCTAGTGGGAAAAGATGGGAGGGTCTGTATTACAATGAGCAGAAATAGCAGAGGCATGTATCTTAATGGAAGAGAAAGAGAGACCCTTATGTAAGAGATCTGTCAAGTAAAGTAAAATTAAAGTAATGTTGGGAAGAAGAGGATCAGAATCCTGAGCCTGCATCCAGGAACAAAATCTTTTCCATTTTCCTGCATAATATTTTCTAGTGCTAGGACGTCTGGCTTCTAAAATGACATCCATAACCTGCTTGGGCAGTAAAGAAGAAATCAAAGGCCCTGGATTAACCAGGCCGCCAGGCTGAGAGTTCTGACATGAGAGTGTAGAACCTGACCCTGATGTTGGGACAGAAGGTTCGGAGACTGAGGTAAAACCCAAGGGGGCTCCAGGCATAGGTTTTGTAGAGTTGGATACCAAACCTGCCGAGGCCAATTTGGAGCCAGCAAGATGATCATCTTGGGCTTGTCCTGTTTTATCTTCAGTAAAACTCGTGGAAGAAGAGGAAGAGGTGGAAAGGCATATCCCGAGAGGTTCCCCCAACTGAATGACAGGGCGTCCACTTTCTAAGCTTCTGTGTGAAAAATCCTGGTGCAAAAAGTCTGTAGCTGATGATTGAGATGGGATGCAAAGAGGTCTATGTGAGGACATCCCCAGACTGCTGTTATCATCCTGAATATTTTGGTGTCCAGCATCCACTTGTGTGGATCCGAATGGTTTCTGCTCAGACTGTCTGCCAGGAAGTTTTGTTTCCCTGGTAGAAACTGAGCTTGAAGATCCAGATTGCAAGATAGAGCTGTGTCCCATAGATCCATGGCTAGTCTGCAAAGGGGGTAGGAATGAGATCCCCCTTGCTTGTTTATGTACCACATAACTGTGGTGTTGTCTGTCCATATTAACAGTTGTCCTGGTTGTATAAGATTCCTGAAGGCCAATAGAGCTTTCTGAACGGCTAACATTTCCTTTAAATTGATATGCAGGTGCTTCTGAACCTTTGTCCAAAGGCCCTGCAAACAATTGCCCTGAAAATGGGCTCCCCAAGCATAATCCGAGGCGTCCGTGGTTAGAATCTGAGAGGCAGGAGGCAGACGGAAGGGCTTCCCTTTGTTTAGAGCACATGTCCTGGACCACCAAAGAAATTCCTTTTGAAGGCAAGGAAGAACGGAGATCAGTATGTCTAAACTGTGGCAATGCTGAGTCCATACACTTTTAGGTACCACTGTATTTTCCTCATGTGTAGTCTTGCATATGGTACGAGAAGGATGCAGGAGGCCATGTAACCCAAAGCCTGCAGGAATTTCCTTGCAGATAGGTGAGTTAAAGTTGCCAAAGTTCTGAAAGTTGAAGCCAGCTGTAACTGTTTTTCGGATGTCAGAAATGCCATCTGGGTTGTGGTGTTTAGAAGTGCACCCAGAAAAGTTATCTGTTGTGATGGTGTCAAATTTGACTTTTTTATGTTTACAGAGAATCCCAGGAACTTGGAGGTTCTGTACAAATTCTAGATGCTGGAGTAAGATATCCTTGCTGTCTGCCTAAATTAGACAATCGTCCAGATAAGGGTAAATTTGAATTCCCTTGAGTCTGCAGTAAGCTACTACTGGAGCCAGGCATTTGGTGAAGACCCTGGGCGCAGTAGATAATCCAAAGGGCAGCGCAGAGAATTGAAAGTGCCTCGATCCGGCTTTGAACCGGAGGTATTTTCTGCGATCCTGCCTGATGGGAATGTGTAAATATGCCTCCTTTAAATCCAAAGTTACCATCCATGCATTCTTGGACAGCATTGGAAGTAGCTGCTGTAGAGTAAGCATCTTGAATTTTGGAATCTCTAGAAAGGTGTTCAAGACCGACAGATCCAGAATGGGTCTCCATGAGTTTTGCTTCCTTGGGACTAGAAAGAGCCTTGAATAAAAACCCTTTCCCATCTCTGAAAGAGGAACCAGTTCTATGGCATTCATAGCCAAAAGAGCTTCCACCTGGTTTAAGGCCTCCGTCCATTGATGTTTTGGAAGGTCTGGCCATCCGCTTGGCCTTGGCAAGGTATGAAAATGGAATTTGTAACCTCTTAAAACCACATCCAAAACCCATTTGTCTTGGGTTATTTGAGTCCAATTTTGATAAAAAGAGAGAGATTTCCTCCGAGAGGGGCTTCCAGGCAAGAAGTTCCTGTAGCCCCACAGAGGACGTCATTGAGTTTGTTTCCTTTGAGATTGTGACCTGTCCTCTCCTCCCCTAGGGGTGGAAGCAGTCCACTGTCTTGGTCTATAAGCAGCTTGTGATTGAGGCCTCCCTCTGGAACGTCTGTATCTACCCCTCTGAGGCCTGTCTGAAGTGGGAAAGGACCAATTTTTGAAGGCCAATTCCTGCTAAATCTAGGAGGCTGTACTTGTAAGAAATCTTTAACTGTTTGCATGGATTTCGCCTTATCCTCCATCTTTTTAATCACCTCTTCAGCTTTCGATCCAAACAAAACATTATGCTGAACAGGAGCATCCAATAATTTTGCCTTTACCTGTTCAGGTAAATTTTGTTCCTTTAGCCATGCATGCCTTCTAATGACTGTGCCAGAGCCGCAGCCCTACAAGAAGCCTCCAAGGCATCAAATCCACAGTGTAAACCATGCTTCCCAACCTGTTCAGTGGCATGCAATAAGTCATGTAATTCCTTATCATCTGCACAGGCAGAAATGGAAGTAAGCTTTTGTTTTAAGACAGACAATAGAAATTGCTGGTATTTAAACATATGAAACTGACAGTTTAAAGCCCTAATGGACAAAGTAGCAGAAGTGTACACCTTTTTGCCCCATCTTTCTAGGGATCGAGAATCCTTTTCAGTAGGAATAGGATTTTTGGCAGAAGCGGCCTTAACTCCCTTAGGACCCTGAGAAATGGTTTCAGGGTCAGCAGTAGGGTTCTTGTATAAAAACTGATGGGAATCAGGAACCCTGTAATATCTATCAGGCTTAACAGGAGCAGGAGGAAAAGAGTCAGGGGTTAAGTTAGCCTCCGAACAGGCATCATCCACAATATCCAAAACAGGAGGAATAGCCAGGGGTCTATGTTGGGGAAGAAGAAGAAATTCCCTCAGTCTTTTCTTGGATTCCGAATACTCCTGTCCTTCCCAGTGGAAATGTTCCCTCATTTCATGCAAAGTTTCCCCAAAAGAGAAATCCTCAGGGGGAGAAGCTGAAGGAATGGATTCTTCAGCATCAGAATCCTCATAAGGAGGGAAATAAAATTCCTGATCAGAAGAAGAAACTAAGGAAACAGAAGCCTGATCAGAGGAATCATAAGAAACATCCTGCCTTGGCCTTTTGTCTGGAGGGGGATGAGAACCCCTAATCATAGTAAGTAAATCCTCCGCCATCTTAAGTAACTGTTTCTGTGACTTGGGAACCAGTTCAGAAGAGGCCTGTGTAGAAGTCTTTGATTTTGAAGGAGTCTTTGCCTTTGTCTTTGCCTTTATTAGTAGCCGAGTAGGCCTGAAAACCCCTTCGGAAGCCGGTACCTGCACAGCGGCTCTGGACCCATCCGAAGGAGCATTGTCTGAAGGTCCTGCAACAGAAATATTTAAAGGCCTGGTTGGCTCCTCATGAGAGTCCGTTTTGGCCGTCTGTTCTGAAATGGCCGACGACAGGGGCTGCAAAAGCACCTCACTGACGACGGCCGAACCAGAAGCTGGCTCCGCTTGTGCGCTATCATCAGATTTGGACCTCGGAGGCCTGTCTCTATCCTTGCGACGTTTGTGAACTCCAGTAACCAGGACCGTATCCAACGACATTTTATAGTTAAAGCGCCTACCGAAGTAATGAAAAGCAAAATCGTACCTTCGCTTAATTGTACGTTGATTGAATCTAGCACAAAACCGACAACTAGCTACGTCGTGGTCAGGGCCCAAGCAAGGAATACAGTAAGAATGAAAATCCTTATGAGGTATTTGCTTCCCACGTGAAACACAATTATTAACTTTTTCTGACATCGGAGTGGAGCAAGAAAAGAGTTTCCCCAATGGGGTACTTAGCTTTGAGTGGAGAAGAAAGTCTTCGGACCAAAGTATATCAGCAAAATTCGTCAGGAGTCAGCCGACCGGCACTTGTGAACTGCTATCACCACACGGCAAGAAAGACTGGAGAAGATGGCGTCGGCTGTCAGCTTTGTACTCCTGGCACTCTGACGTCAGGGAGCATGGTTGAACAGCCGACGCCGGACACAGACTTTGGGATTCTGGCCGACCGAGGGCTGCCTGCCGGCATGGGAGAACCCTACAGTCATGACTGCAACAGTGAAACACGATGAACATCTAGTCAAGCGGCAAACAAGATCTGGGGATTACTCCAATGCATGATGGAAGAAGTATTCAACCACGAGCCAAGTGAAAGACTGAGCAAGTGTATTCGGCCGAGTCAGAGCAGAGGATCAGCTCTGAACCCATCCAGTAAGAATGAAGGCGAGAAGGACAATGTAACATCATGATTTTCCCTGCCTTCAAATTTCTGTCAAGACTAATTTCCCCTTTTTTATTTTTTTTGTACAAGTATACAAACTGAGTGTAGTATGCATACTACTTGAAGTCTGCTGGCAAACTGTCAGACTTGCTAACTCAAGCCTTATGACAATGTCAAAGCTTCTGCAAACAGGGAAGTTTCTGCAACACAACCCATGTAGGACTAAAGAGATTTAGGAAAGTTTTCCATGCTAACACAATCTACAAATGAATTGTTCAACTGAAACTTTACTTTGTACAACAAATGTTTGAAAAGAAAGCTGAATTAACTCCACAGACATGTCTCATTGACATGGTTTGTCCACAAAAGTACAACACAACAGCAGTTCTTTAGAGCCTTTTCTGAGACACAAATATGGGCGGAGGAGAAAGGAGTGACTGACATACATAAGAATATAAATAAACATAGGGATTACAGACATGTTTCCAGTTTTTGATGTCTGTGCCCCACTGTGTCTTTCTGCTCTGTGTTACACTAAGACAGTTTTAATACAATTGCAAGAAAAAAAAGGAAAGTGGTGTTTTTCTACTGTTTTGTACCACAAGATCATTGTCTCAGTTTCCCTTGAACTTACCAAGTGGAATCTCAGGAATGTGAGAGTCTTCTTTGGGTTGATCTGTACAGTCACCGTTAGTGTTAGTACTTCTGTGGTCACTACTTTCAGAAGTTTCCGAACCTGCATCACCTTCTTGGTAGTGTCTAGATTGTTCATCACTGAAGGACTGCTGTTCTTCATTGCAAGAGTTTGATGGGCTATCAGCATCCTTTGACGTATTTTCATTAAACCAATTATTATCTTCCTGACTCATCTCAGTTTTCTCACCAAGAGATTCCAAGTCACCATCGTCATACATGGCCTCATGTGTTCCAAAAGAGTCCTCAAGCAACATATCTTGACTGTTTGACTCATCAGCATGAAGGGCTTCAGGGAAGGCATTTTTGCTGTAATTATCGACCCACTTCAGCTGCTTATTTTTGAACGCATACCTAGTATCTCCAAACCAGCGAACAACATCAGTCCTCGATAATCCTGTTTCAGCAACTAAAGCATCATACTGTTCATTTGAAGGCCACTGTGTATGCACAAATACTCTTTTTAGCATGTGAAGCTGCTCATTCGTTTTTTTCCTTGCTATGAAAGCTGGCCGGGCGCGGCGTTCACGTTCCTGGCTGCTCGTATGTACAAAAGGTTTACTACTCCCATCTGTAACTCTAAGATTCTTTAAATTGATTTTGATAGGGAGGACCTTCTGCTCAGAACCTTGCATACTACTAGTTCGTAATAAGCTTTTAGTTTTGCGTATCCTCCTCCTGGCTGAATATTCATCATCGTCTTCAGGTTCTATGTTTTCATTATCACCATGCTCACTACCATCCACATCTTCAACGTAATCGCCAAACTCTATTGCTTCCTTTGTCTGGTTCAGGCTATCTTCAGTGGTCTTCCTTTTCCTTCTTTCAGAAAACCAACTGTCAATTTCTCTTCTGGTCATTTTGGTTTCACTCCTTAATCTGTCCACTTCCTCTTCTGAGGGAAAGGGGTTTTGCTCAAAACTGTTTTCCAAGGCCTTCAACTGCTCAGGTGCTCTCTCTTTATATTTTATGGGTGTAAAATCTGGTGCTTGACTAAAAGATGGTCTTCTTGATGAATGCTGTGGACTAACACCTAAAAGGGAAAAGTAGTCGTCATCATAAGGATCAGTAACTGCTGTTTTTTTAGTAGCCTCATCTAACAGCAATGGCCTTGTGCCTTTCAAATTTCTTTGGTGATACCTGCGGTCACTGAACCATTTCTTTACCTCCCGACTGGGGATGCCTGTGTTCTGAGACAGTCTCTCCACTTCTTCTTGGTCAGGAAACTGATTCTTGTAAAAGCTATCCTTCAAGGCAGTAAGCTGCTGCTGAGACTTCTTAATTTTGTTGCTGTTATGGTCTACATAACCTAAATCAGAAGATATGTTAGGGCTAGCTGTTAGAGAATGAACTGTACTGACAACATTCACATCTGAAGGCATTCCACACTGAACAGTACTAATAACCTGTTGGTTAGGCGGAGTGGAAACTGCTAAGGTTATCTGGGAATTTGTGACCTGTACACCATTTGTCACTAGTGGCTGGGCAACAAGAACTCCTGTAGTGCCAGGCTGTCCCACCACCTGGCAAGGTAGACCGCTATGGATAACCTGCTGGACACCACTGCCACTGGTTGCGAGTGGAGCATTCAACAAAGTAATTGTAGGCTGTGGCACAGTTTGAATGATTGTATTAAACATTTTTCTGCGTGAATCTTCTACTTCCTCTGGAGACCAACTAATACCCTGTTTCAGTCTGTTAGCAGTGAACCAAATCTTGATCTGCTCTTCTGCATATTTGGTCACAACTGTTAGCCAACAAAGTTCAGATTTTGTTGGGTAAGGAAACTTGTTGAAAGAGTTCCTCAAAAAACTGTTGGAATCCATATCTGGATTGTATCCTGGAATGCTGGTCAAAGGGATCATTACCTTGGGGAGAGCACTGGTGTTTGGAAGATGACGTGACTGATGCTGAAGCTGCGGTTGTGGCAAAATTGTCTGTGGTTGCAAGACTGGTTGCTGTTGCAGGGGTTGCACCAGTGGAACAATCTGTGTCACACCAGTCTGCAAGATCGGTAAAGCATTTATAACAGAACACTTAGGAGGCTGAGATGATTTTGTTGTATTGCCGACAAGAGGGACCACTGTGGTTGTTCCATTCACTGTACATTTTGCACTATTCCTGCTCCCTCTAGGTGCCTCCTTTTCGCTACCCGATACACTTGAAGTCTTGTCCTGTAGTTGCACAACTGCAATTCTCTTCTGTTCAGGCTTGCTCTTTACCATTTTCATGATTGGTGTCTTGATTCTTGAGATTTCAGTGGAACTAGTTTGATGATCTTCTGACACTTCACTTTTAACAGCAGGACTATGGACAGCTCCTGGGAAAGTCTGCTCCACTATGACCTGACTGTCTTCCTTGGCAACACTCCAAACAAAACTCCTTTCTTCAGCATGATTCTCAGCGTTGTGTGAAGCCAGCCCTTCAAATGACTTCACCAAGAAGCTACACTGAACACAAACAAAATTTGGGTCTACATTGAATTCTAAGTGCTGAGACTCTACATGCAGTAAGAACTTATTAAGGTCCGGAGACAGAAAGTCACAATATTTACAAATACAGTGCCTCCCCTCCCTAAAGTTTTGATGTCCGTTAGCAAGACCCCCAACAGTGTCCTTCACAGTAGCCTGAACTACAGCTTTTTCACATGGTGAGTCCAGCTGTTGTACTTCAGGTGCCTCAACAGTTTCTACATTACCAGCTTCAACTGCCACCGTTTTAACAGGAATCATACAAGGAACAGTTGACTTCCTCTTGCTGGCCATGGCAGACAACAGTTAACAACGGACACACACCAGTATAAAGCAGGGCGAAGATTAAGACTGTAACTGCAGGTTTATCTTCTGACCACTACATGAAACATCCCAAGGCTTGATCAGTATATCCGTCAAAATGAACCATCCAGTGCAAACAGTTTGATGAGCTGCACTTTCCATGCGCTAAAATACCTCTGTAAAAAAAACAGCAACAGAAATTTAGAATATGGAAATAAAATAATTTAATCTACCTAACATGCATAAACTCTACTACTTCAGTAGGAGACATAAATAACCAGTCAACAGTATTTGAAATATACTGTACATTTTAATATGCAAAAAAATAAATAAAAACGGAAATAACAGTTACCTAACCACAACACAGAAGTAAAAAAATAATGATCTTTCTCTGACTTTCAAACACTAGTTTAATTAATTATTAAAAGAAAAGTTGTGCCAAACAATAGTTACTTAAGTACACACGATTTGTAGATAACCTTAAGACAGGTTTCTGCAAGCACGAATAGTATAAGGGTACATGATGTTATGACCACTCGCGCACAATGAAGACGTCAGCTGACAAGGACTGCACACAGAGTCAATATCAGGCAGGTGTACACTGCACAAATAATAGCATTGTCAAGTCCATTTCAATCCAAATAACTTTTTAAGAGTTATGTACTTACCATAACTTGGCATCTGTGTTATCCTGCATCACTATTCATCACTCTTGGGTCTTGGGATCAGGCATCGGATCCGAGCCAGCACTTTACAGACAGCGTTTAGGCTTGAGCTCTTCCCATTCCCATGATCCCTTGCTGCCCTCTAACCCCTCAGATGAAGTTTGCCTTAAACTAGAAAGCAGCTAAGATAGACCTTGGCCACCAAATAGGACATCTCCACACCCTCTAGATCCTACAGAACGTGAAACAGAGGGAGGGATAGTGATGAATAGTGACATAGGATAACACAGATGCTAAGTTATGGTAAGTATATAACTCTATCTGATGTTATCCATGTCACTATTCCTCACTTTTGGGTCAGTGTCCCCAGCTACCCTAAATTCTGTGAGGCCTCATGAAGGGCATGCCGAAGAACTGTGGAGCTGAAGGAAGCCCTGTCCTGGAGACAATACCAAGTTTGTAGTGACAAACAAAAGTGTGAGGAGAAGACCAGGTGGCTGCCATCACAAATAACATCTATGGAATGATGGATAAGATACGCAGCCATACGTCTCAATTGTAAAGATTTTCGCAGAATGCCCAGATTTTTGCCACATATTTTTGGTGTGTTCCTCCTAAAATCTGTACTTTTCTAGCAAACAGCTGAAGATTGAAGTCATTAAATAATGACAAACATTTGAGTTTAAGACTCCACATCCTTCAGAACATTCATGCTAATCAAAATATATTACTCTATCAACTTTCTAAGTTTGTAAGAGCAATATTTAAAATATGTCCCTGTGTCCCCGCCATCATTTTAGGCTTTGTCCAGATTTTTTGCTCCAAGAGGTTGAGAGGTATGTATACAGCTGACGTAGCCACTGACCTCGTGGAATGAGCTCTAATTGGCCCTGGTAAAGATAAACCATTGGACTTGTAAGCAAAGGAAATGCAAATTGAAATCCAACAAGAGATAGTTACTTTGGAAACCACCTGACTCTTCCTGTTAAGACAGAATGCCACAAACAGCTAGTCAGACTTGCAGAAATTCTTTGACCTATCTAAACAGAAATGCAGTTTTCTATGTAGTATTCTGGGAAGCCTCATGAAGGACATGCCGAAGAACTGTGGAGCTGAAGGAAGCACTGTTCCTGGAGACAATACCAAGTTTGTAGTGACTAACAAAAGTGTGAGGAGAAGACCAAGTGTATGCAAGACATATTCCCCTTTGTTAGCAAAATTTGGGAAGACTCACAATTGGATTGACTAGTTCAGATTTGCTTCTGTGCCAACCCTAGGCATGAATGGCAGGTTAGTTCAAAGCGCCACCGTATCTTTATGAAAAACTATGACAGGTGGTTTAATAGAAAAAAGCATGCAACTCCAAAACCCTTTTAGCTGAGCTTATGGCTACTAGAAAAGTCATATTCCATGACAAGAATTTGATATCACACTTGGCAGCAGGCTCAAATGGACTCTGCATGAGAGACTGCAGCAAAAAGGAGGGATCCCAAGGGGGAAAAGGATTCTTGACAGGGGGTTGTAGCAGAAAAACTCCTTTTAAAAAAGCGTTACACAAGCAAAAAGAGAAGGCAGGTTCCTTGCAAACATGGAAGCTGGAAATAGCTGCCAATTGCACTCTGACAGTCGAAAAGCTAGCTCCTTCCTGAAAAAGCAAAAACAAGAAGAGCAAGATATCTGAAATGGAAGCCAAAGCAGGATCTCATGGCCTTGCGACAAAGTAGATATGAATGTGTGCCCCCTTTGCTTGTTGATGTACCACACAACAGCCATGTTGTCTGTGTGAACTGCAATGGTACCTGGAGGAAGGCAATCCTGGAAGGCTTGTAAAGTGAGGAGAACTGCCCTCATCTCCAGGACGTTGACATGCAGATTGGTCTCTGCTTTGGACCATGTGCCTTGGACTATCTTTCCCTAAAAATGCCCCCCACGCCACCCCAACAGGGAAGCGTCCAAGGTCACTGTGGTACTGGCGGGAGGAAGAAAGAATGGTCTGCCTGCTAGGAGGTAGGGAGACTGGATCCACCAAAGGAGATGACACCTGCAAACTGGGGTGAGGCGGACCAGAGTTGTCTTAGGATGAACCAGGTAAGAACACTGAACCACTAGAGTCCACTGCAGAACCCTCATGTAGAACCTGGCTAATAGCACAAGATAGATCGCCACTGCCATGGATCCTGAGGCTCTGAGAACAAGGTGGGCCTGGGGATGAGAGAGATCGAGGAGATAAACATGAGAACTGATGAGGTGTACCTGGCTGAGTGAGAGTGCTGCAATCTCTGACACAGTGTCCAACTGAATCCCGATGAATTCCAGACTTTGGGATGGAATGAGGTTGGATTTGGGGAGATTCAGTATAATGCCTAATTGGTCGAATAGTTGGAGTAGGTACAGAGAGGCAGTCACCAGATGATGCTTCGTGGCAGCTGTGAGGAGCCAACCATCAAGGAATGAAAACACCTGCAATCCCTACAGTCTCAGGTGAGCTGAGACCACTGCCATGCACTTAATGAACACCCAGGGGGTTGTGGTGAGACCAAACAGCAGGGTGCTGAAGTGGTAGTGACTGGCCCCTACTTGAAAGTGGAGGTGTCTCATGAAGCGCCCATCTATTTTTATATGATAGTATGCATCCTGGAGATTTACGGAGCACATCCAATCATCCTTGTGCAATAGAGGCGCAATGGACTGGACAGTGACCATCTGGAACTTGGACTTCTTGACAGATAGAGACTGCTGAGGTCCAGGATTGGAGATAGGTCCTCTGTCTTCTTTGGCAGCAAAAAGAAAAGAAGAGAGAGTGAGGTCCAGATTCTCGCTGTCTTAGGGGACCTCTAGGATGGCTCTCTTTCGAAGGAGCACTTCTTCCTGAGCTAGCCCCATCTGATGGCGTGGTGCATTGGGGAGCTATTTCCTAACTGGAGGAGGCAAATGGGAAAAGGAAATAAAGTAACCCCTGTGAAATAATGTTTAGCACCCAATGATTTTCTGTAATACTTGCCCAGGCCAAAGGGTGCAAAGGCAAATGACCCCCAACTGCCTCCAGGGCAGGACAGTCAGGCAGCATTTCAAAGCGCTGTTGAGGCTTCTCAGAGAAGGGTTCCCTGGAGCCCTGATTTTGCAGACCCCATCTGCCCCTTGGGCGGCTTCTGCTGTTGAACCCTCTCCCCTGACCTCTGCAGGAGACTCATCTGGAGCACTGCAACTTGCAAAAAGTACAGTTTTGTACCTACCATAAATGTAGATGTTCGAGTGTACACCCTGCTGCAGTCATCACACTTGGGTTATCCTGTCATCAGGCGGTACTGCAGTCGGCCTGAATTCCAAAGTCTTGGTCCAGCGTCGGTTGCTGTCGCTTCTTCCCTGACGTCAGTGCGCCAGGGGTATATACGATGCATCCAATGCCATTTTCTTCAGTTTTTCTTGCCCCAGATGTCAGGTGCCCCCAAAAAGGTGGTCAGTAATTAGTACCAATCTAAAATGTTTAGCACAAGCACAACATCCCGCCAGCTGTAAGCAAATACATCACAAAGGTATTGTAAAGTTTTAGTTAGTTAGGTCAGAAGGGATGGAGGGAGGGTAACCTGGACTGCAGCAGGGTGTACACTCGAACATCTACATTTATGGTAGGTACAAAACTGTACTATGTTCATCGTGTTACCCTGCTGCAGTCATCACACTTGGGTAGAATCCCAAAGCTAAGGATGGGAGGTGGAGTCAAACAGGGTTAGAGGAGGCTAGAAGGCCCTGCAGAACTGCAGTGGCGAAGCCAACTCTAGTCTTAGAGTAAAGTGGTAAGTGGTAGTGTTTGGTGAAGGTGTGTACTGAACTCCAAGTTGCAGCTTCCAAAATATCCTTGGTTGGCACCCCCCTGAGGAAAGCTGTAGATGTAGCTGCTGCCCTGGTAGAGTGGGGCCTTATGGTAGCAGGAACTGGTTTTCCATGATGGGTATAGCAAAAACAAATGCAATGTCCTATCCATTTGGAAATGGTCTGTTTTGATATAGCCTTCCCTTGTGAAGCTGCAGCATAGGATACAAAGAGCTGGTCAGATTTTCTGAAAACCTTAGTTTTATCCAAGTAGTAATGTAGTTGCCTGTGAATGTCCAAGGAGTGCAGTAGTCTTTCTCCTTTGTTCTGTGGATTTGGAAAGAAGGTGGGTAAGTGGATGGTTTGATTTAGAGCCACACTGGATACCACCTTAGGCATGAAGGAGGGATGAGTTCGTAGAGAAACTCTGTCTTGATGGAAAATGAGGAAAGGCGCTACTGCCATTAGTGCCTGAAGCTCTGAGACCCTTCTGGCTGAAGTTATTGTTAGCAGCAGGGCAGTCTTCCATGATAAACTTTAGATCAGCAGAGAAAGCTGGTTCAAAAGGAGGTAGCGTAAGTTTTTCCAGAACGAAGTTGAGGTCCCAGGTTGGTGTAGGTGCTCTCTTGGTGGGGCCTAATGTTTTTGGCCCCTCTGAGAAACTGCCTTAGAAGCGGATGTGAAAATAAGGGAGGATCCGTGTTGTAGTGGGCTGAAATAGCTGAGGCGTGGATTTTAATAGATGAAAAGGAAAGTCCTTTGTGCAACATCTCAGTTAAATACTGTAGAATCTGAGGTATGTGAGGTTGAAGGGTATTCTGGCCTTTAGCTTGGTTCCAGGCGCAAAACCTTTTCCATTTGTCCGAGTAGGCCTTCCTGGTGCTGGGCCTCCTAGCTTCCAGAATAACATCCATAACTGCTTGAGGAAGAGAAGCTGGCTGGTTGCTTAGGTGCTTGAGGAAGAGGAGCTGGCTGGTTGCTTAGGTGATTTGCCATGCAGCCAAATTTAAGGTTTTGAGCTGGCTGTGTAGAATCTGATTGTCTTGCTGTGTGAGCAAATGAGCAATTTGTGGTAAAATCCAAGGTGGGCCCTGGGCCATATTCCTTAGTAGTGGGTACCAGTGCTGGCGTGGCCAGTCTGGGGCTAAGAGCATCATTCTGGGTCTCTCCTTCCTGACTTTCAGTAGCACCTTTGTGAGAAGGGGCAATGGAGGGAAGGCATATACTGTCAGGTTTTTCCAACTGAATGAGAGTGTGTTCACTTTCCAAGCTTGATGGTGGAGCGTCCTTGTACAAAATTTTGTTAGCTGATCGTTTTGGGGGCTGGCAAACAGGTCTATGTCTGGGTGGCCCCATTTTTGAGTTATCATTGCAAATACTTGTGGATCCAGTTTCCACTCGTGGGGATCCATGATGTTTCTGCTGAGGTCGTCTGCCAACGTGTTCTTTTTTCCTGGCAGGAATTGAGCTTGTAGCTGAACTTGGTAAGCCAGTGCTGTGTTCCACAAGGTCATTGCTTGCCTGCATAGAGGGTAGGAGTGTGTACCCCCTTGTTTGTTTATGTACCACATTACTGTGGTGTTGTCCGTCCTTATTGTAAGCTGTCCTGGATGCAAGAGGTTCTTGAAGGCTGTCAGGGCATTCTGTACAGCTAGCATTTCTTTTTGATTGATGTGCAGATTCCTTTGATCTGCAGTCCATATGCCTTGAACGCACTGTCCTGCCATGTGTGCCCCCCAGGCATAGTCCGATGCATCTGTTGTCATAGTTTGCCTGGCTGGGGGCACGGTGTAATTTCCTCATATGCAGCTTTGCAAATGGTATTAGTAGTATGCAAGATGCCATGAAGCCCAAGGCCTGCAGAATTTTTCTTGCAGGTAGTTGGGTCTTTGTTGCCATTGTTTTGAAATATTGAGTCAGTTGTAGTTGTTTGTCTGGCATCAGATAAGCCTTCTGGGCCGTTGTATTGAAGCTGGCACCCAGGAATGTCGTATTTTGTGAGGGTACTAGTTTTGATTTCTTTTCATTTACTGTGTACCCTAGGCAACTTAGAAGATGTTTTACAAAAGCCAGATGTTGTAAGAGGACGTCCTTGCTTTCTGCTTGGATGAGGCAGTCGTCCAGGTATGGGTATATTTGAATTCCTCTTTGTCTGCAGTATGCAATTACTGGTGCCAGGCATTTTGTGAAAACCCTGGGCGCAGTGGATAAGCCAAAGGGCAGTGCAGAGAATTGGTAATGGGTTGAACCTGCAATGAAACGGAGGTATCTTCTGCAATTTTGTCTGATAGGGCCATGCAGGTATGCCTCCTTGAGGTCCAACGTTACTAGCCATGCTTTCTTGCCCAACATGGGAAGAAGCTGCTGTAGTGTTAGCATCTTGAATTTGGGTACTTGTAAAAAGGTGTTTAGAATTGAAAGGTCCAGATTTGGTCTCCAGGCATTGTCCTTTCTGAGAACTAGAAAGAGTCTTGAGTAAAATCCTTGGCCTTGCTCCCGTGTAGGTACCAGTTGAATGGCTCATGTCCATGAGAGCTGTAATTTGCTTTTGTGCCTCTACCCATTGATTTTGTGGCAGGTTTGGCATTCCTCTTTTCGTTGGCAAGGTGTGGAAATGGAATCTGTATCCTTGTGAAATTATGTCTAGGACCCATTTGTCCTTTGTGACGATGCGCCAGTTGTCTGAAAAAAGTGCTAATTTTCCTCCCAAGGGAGCTGCCAAGAGAGTTTTGCTTGGCCATATGAGGTTTAAGTCATTGTGTCTGCCTTCTAGTAGTTTGGGGCCTGTCTTCTCCTCCCTTCTGTGTTATAGTGCCCCATTGTCGAGGTTTGTAGTGGGTTTGTGGTTGTCCTCTCTGCCTCTTGGGCATCTGTATTTACCCCTCTGAGGTCTGTCAGTAGCTGGAACGGACCATTTTTTGTTGGCCAATTTCTGCTGAAGCGAGGGGGCTGAACCTGTAAGAAATCTTTGACCATCTGCATAGATTTTGCCTTATCTTCCATTTTCTTTAAGACTTCTTCTGCTTTAACTCCAAATAGGACATCCTGCTGTAAGGAAGCATCTAGAAGCTTTGTTTTAACATGATAAGGCAGAGTTTGTTCCTTTAACCAAGCATGCCTACATATAACAGACCCAGTAACAGCTGCTCTACAGGAAGCTTCCAAGGAATCAAATCCACATTGTAAAGTATGTTTGCCCACCTGTTCAGCTGCATGCAACAGATCCTGGATTTCCCTCAATTCAGACTGTTGAGGGTGTGTGCTCATTTTTTGTCTTATTTGAGACATTAGAAATTGCTGGTATTTTAGCATGTGAAATTGACAATTTAGCGCTCTCATAGCTAGAGTGGCTGAGGTGTAAGCCTTTTCCCCCCACCTGTCTACTGCTCTGGAGTCCCTTTCAGAGGGCACAGGATTTTTTGCCATAGAAGCCTTAACCCCTTTGGGACCCTGGGAGATAGTCTCTGGGTCAGCAACAGGGCTTTTATAAAGGAATTTGTGGGAGTCAGGCACTCTAATATCTGTCTGGTTTGGCTGGAGCAGGAGGCAGAGAATCTGGATTTAAACTAGATTCTAAGTAAACATCATCCACAATGCCTAAAACTGGGGGGATAGCAAGTGGTCTGTGCTGGGGGAGTAAAAGAAACTCTCTGAGCCTTTTCTTTGAGTCAGAGTAATCCTGACCTTCCCAGTGAAAGTGTTCCCTCATAGTGTGTAAAGTTTCCGCAAAGGAGTAATCTTCAGAGGGAGAAGCTGAGGGAATGGAATCCTCAGCATCAGAATCTTCATAAGGGGGAAATGAGTAATCTTGTTCCTCAGAGGAGCCTGAGGAAATAGACACTTGATCAGAGGAGGCATAATCTTCCTCTTGTCTAGGCCTTTTGTCAGGTTTCCCTAATGGGGGGGTGGGGGGCGGGATGTGGATGTCTAGGGTGATTAGCTTGTGGTCGAATCTGACCAATGAGGAAATGATCTCTGGTGTGAAACAACTGTCGCCAATGTTGGTAATGACCAGGACTAGGACACTGCTGCCCCTGGTGGGGGGTGTGGATAAGTTGATCCAAGGCGTTGGAATTTATGAATTCCGGAAAACATTGAGCAAAAGAATTGGAGTAGTTTTCCCAGTTAATGGTGGGGTAGTTGAAATCACCCATTATTAGGGTGTTGGGTTGTACCCTAATATTTTCCAGTGTATCAAGAAATGAGGAGAGGGAATCCCGGGGTATGGTGGGAGATCTGTAGCAAGTTACAATTTGGATTGCGGTCTTGCCCAGAATTAGTTGCACTTGGATAATCTCAGATGCATTATGATGAGCAACTAGTCTGGAGGTGTGGATGGACACGCCTCTGCCTTTAGTGTTTCGGTCCAGATTAGGTGGCCGAAAGGTTTGGTATGAATTATAGCCTGAAAATGCAGGGGTGCTCTCTGGAGCCTTGAACCAGGTCTCTGTCACTGCACAGATGTCGATGTTCTCCATTTTAAGAAGTGCCTCGAGTGAATACATTTTAAGGTTTACACTTTTAGCATTGAGTAGCATTACCCTCAGATTTTGCTTGCTTGTACCAATCACGGTGGTGAATTCGTCATTTGAACCTTGCCTAAAAAAGGCACTATAGGGGTGGCAAGAGCCTTAGCCAGTATCTGGAATCCCAAGGGCAACAGGTGCAGGCCATCTCTGGCAAAGCATCGTGTTCTGTCGATCATGTCATCCCAGGCAGATACTGGATCACCTTAGAATGACACCAGAAGCTTAGCCAATTGTTGAAGTCAATCATTTTGTCCTTGTACTCTGGTAACATTCTGGGTGATATCAGGATGTTACTCAGGGCTAGGGTCATACATAGCTGGGCTACAAGATTGGAGAGCTCCTCCAGGTCTCTTCATGTAGTCCAGGGAGGTACATCTCAGGTCATTCTCACCAACGTGGACAATGACAGAGTCATATTGTACTAGTTGTGGAGTGACCTGAGTGCATGCATTATGTGGTGGATCCTGGCACCCGGCAGGCAGCTGATAGTAACTTTCTGCTTGTTTAGCCTGGTGAGTGAATCATCAGTGGGCCTGACTACAGAGTCACCTATAACTAGAGTGTTGGGTACATTGTTATGCCTTATGGGCTGTGGTTGAGTGGCACACAGAGTTTGTGGGCTATGTGTCATTTGGGTTGTGTTGGGGGGGGGGGAGTGGAAGTTGCTGGCATTTCTGCTTTGGAGGTCTCTGTTGCTTGAGAAGATTTTTATTGAGAGTCTCCATGAATGTAGGTGTGTGGTTTGTGTTGCTATGTGTGTGTTTTGGTGGTGTAGGTTTTGAGGGACTATGTGATGAGTATGGTATGATGCAAGTGTTTACCTTCTCCTCTTGACCGTCTAGTCCAGTCTTGGGTGAAGAGAGCTTTGCTTCCAGTTTGGCTATAGAAGTGGCCAAACTCACAGGTTGTAGTGTTGGGTGGTAGGAGAGGGTTGTCTGTGTACATTAGGCAATTGCTGCATTGCCCCAAGATGTCCAGATTCATCAGGTAGACAGGAGAAAACACCAGGAGCTGACCCTTAGAAATGCCTGTAAAGTACTAAAAACTGTTTTTCTCTAGACAAGTGAGGAAAGTTGAGTGCTGTAGTAATTTGTAGCTTATTTAGTGCTTACAATGAGTTCTGAACAAGTGCTGAGCTCAAAGAAACAGATTTGAGTGCTAAAAATTAAAAACTGGCTAGTTCTAAGGAAAAATTTGAACAGCAGACTTTATGGCACTGGGAATAGTTTAACCCTAGCTAAGCGGCGATGCATAAAGTGTAGTTTTTTTTTTTTTTTAATATAACAGTAGCAAATGAGCAAACTGATTTAAACAAATTAACCAACAAAAAGCTAAAAACTGAGCCCTGTTCCAGCAGTCTTTGATCAGACAACTTCTAATTGCACACTCCTACCACTAGGGTGCAGGGGAACCTTCTCCAAAAAGGATGGTCTGGATTAATGCTCAAGTTACACAAACAAAGCAGAGCAGTAGTAGTCAGGGACTTAATAGGGCAGGGACAGAAAGGACCCTGGGAATCTCTGTCTCCCTCCCTGTGCGATCCAGGGCCAGAAAGTCAAATACCAACATGGTTGGCTGAGGGAAGCCAAAGAAGGTGTAGGAGATGGCCCCCTAGCCAGATGGGCAGGGGAAGAGAGAAGCACCAACTCAATCTGAGCCTTGAGAAAGGACCTCATCATCTTGTCCATATCGGAAGAGAACAGACTCCTGGAGGACCTACCGGTGGTGGTTGACCTAGCAGGGGATAGGTGCCTATATCCTGTGGACCTCCCCTCAAAAGAACAAGATTTGTGCTTGGAGATGGATGGGGACCACCCCAAGCTAGAAGCCAAAGGGAATCCTCAATAACAATGGTGGGATCAGACACTGATTCGTGGCTGATCTGAGTACAACCAGATCTGAAGGCCTCAAATCGGAGACCTTGGATCTGGGAGTTGACTCCCATGACCTCAGATCGGAGGGTCTCAGAGCGGAAGACCTGGATCAGAGAGAGTTGCAGATCTTAGGATCTGAGGGCATCGGATCTGACTGAGTTGAGGCTGGGGACAGATCTAAGGCACTTGGATCTGACAGCCTCGCCTTTTTGGAGGAAGAAGACTCCAGAGGTGGGGGGGGGTTCCTTTTGTGCTGTGAAGGTTCAAACTTGGCAGGAGACTGCACTAAGGGACCCCCCTTCAGCCAATCCTTTCAAAAGGAGCTTGTTTCGGCGCTCAAAGTCCTGGGGTTGAATGCGGCACAAATGTCGCATTAACAATAAAGGCACTCCTCATGCAAATTGGAAACAGGCATTTTCCAACTGCAAGAGGAGAACCACTTAAAATTGACAGGCTTATCTGGCATAATGGAAATAACAGCCTAAACCAAAAGGGACGAGCGAACTCTAAATCAAGAACATGCAAAGGTTGGTACCAAAAGACCCATCCGAGAACTACTTACAGATAAAAATAAACTACAACACCTGTAAAACTATAAAAGCTACTCCCAAAAAACTACAGTGCAACTACTAGAAAGCTAATCTAAGCAGTACTGGAAAAAAGGGCGCCAGAACTACCTGACACAAATATATAACAGGAGGGGGAGGCTAACTACATATGCTAAAGAGAACTCTAAGCACTACCAAACAACTAACCTAAGAATTTATCAAAAGGGAGGGAAAAAAGACAGGAAAAATAGTCTACTTATCCCACTGCGAGCTGAGCCAAGAAACTTACATCTGCAGCAAACGAGATCTGGGAGGGTTTTAGGACAGCAATGAATCACAGGAGTGGGACGAGCTTGAGCCTAGAAGCTGTCTGTAAAGTGCTGGATCAGATCCAAGACCCCAGAGTGAGGAATAGTGACATGGATAAAGTACAGTTTTGTACCTACCATAAATGTAGATGTTCGAGTGTACACCCTGCTGCAGTCATCACACTTGGGTTATCCTGTCGTCAGGCGGTCCCGCAGTCGGCCGGAATTCCAAAGTCTTGGTCCGGCGTCGGTTGCTGTCGCTTCTTCACTGACTTGTAATATCCAACACTGCTGTTAAACAGAACAATGACCAAAAAACCAAACGTTGAGAGCAAAAACCTTTATCAAAAACAAAGCTTTCAGGCCAAAACCCTTTTTCAATGCTTAACAAAAGGTACAATGAAATCACATGTTTAAATACAAGCCCAGGACATCACATGACCCGCAGCCAAGGTCATATGATATGAAGTAATACAAACTTACAATAAACAAATAAAAAAGACATATTATAATAAAACTACATAAAATGTGCTTACTCAATAAAATATCATATTATTCAACATATTCAAAGTATATACTTGCTAATATATGTTATTATTTTAACCTTGTGTGCTGTTATTTTAGTCAAAACAGGCTTTAATGAAACACTTGCATTCAATCCTGGTGCCACATCTGCTGCTAGTCTTACAATCCAATGTACCTTTTGTTAAGCACTGAAAAAGGGTTTTGGCCTGAAAGCTTTGTTTTTGATAAAGGTTTTTGCTCTCAACGTTTGGTTTTTTGGTCATTGTTCTATTTAACAGCAGTGTTGGATATTACAAGTCTTTGTTCTTCTGCTGTGAAGTTGGGAATCTTTTGATAGCCTGCAGCAGCCAGTGATGGAATTAGAAAATCGACTCAAATTTCTGGTTGAAAAAGAAGTCAATCCTCTGTTACACATTGCCACAGAGCTTAATGGCGAAAGAGGGAATACAGCTGAAATGCCATCTACTAATGTAATGGATTTTGAGCACAAGTTACAAGTTCTGGAAAGAAAAGTTAGTACATTCAAACGCCTACAATGGCAACGTTTCAGCTTTGCTGCCTATCTGGAAAAGGGTATAGCTCCACGTGGTCTGAGGGTCTTAAAAATGCCCTATGGAAATACATACCCTGAGTTGTGCAATGGCAGTGTCTCAACTTAAAGTTGAGCCAAGATTATATGTCTCTAATGAACAACTTTTTTCTGGATATTGAAAATGAACTAAAAAGGGATATTATTAAAATGGAAGATGAATTACTTTCTATGTCCTGTTTTAAGAATTTGCAATTATCCTATCAGTCTATGATAGACAGACTGAGCTCATTAGATGACAGGCTAGAAGTTGTGAAGAAGAGGAAGCTGTTACGTGACATGGGCGATTACCAAGCTGGTAATATATTCTCTTGGCCGAAAAATGATAAAAATGATAATTCTAGAGATCCCATGGGCTCACATGTAAGGTCTAACTTCACCAGCAGAGGTCGTGCATCTACGCTGGAAAAGAACACAGCATCATTAGACACGCTAGATGATTTCCCTGCTTTGAGTGCTGGAATTTCAAAATTGGCGCCAAGTGAAGAGCTAACGTCGTCATCATTGAGCAGCAGCGTAACTTGTGTTAAGCCTGCAGAAACGGATACCACGCCTCGTCCTGTCGATATGGGTGCTACTGGAAATAAAATAACGGAGTTTTGTGCTGTTGCAGCTCCTTTGGGTAATAAAAATACTACGCAAGCATTACAACAAAAAGGTTTGTCTACTTTTTTTAGCAAACCCTTTCAGTTACAGCAAGCTGAGCGGGTGCAGGAGTGGATGGCTATGTCTAGGTCCAGATCCAGAGGTAGAGCTAAACAGAGGGACTCCACCACTCCGTTGGATGGCAAACGGAAAAATGGTCCTTTAAAACAATTGAAGATAGCTCGAAGGTGATGGCAGGTACTATGAATCTTTCTGATTTCTCTTTGAGAAACGAGCATTATATGCTTCTGGCAAAAGGACTAGGATATATTCCAACCTCTACAGAGGACATTGTGAGAGTGTTGACTGATTTAAAGTTGTTTGTAAGGTCCATAGCACTGAAGTTGATTTTTAAAAATGACAAATATGATGCTAGTGTTTGTAAAGCGCAGTGTTTTTGTACCTAATTATGCCCCAGTACTTATAGCTTTTAATGATCTCTGTGAGGATGCAATCAGGAAGGCTTATGCAACTAATAATTATAAGAGAAATTATAATTTAACTTATGCAGAATATATTGCTTTGAATGAATTAAAGGAAAACTCACATATTGTGATAAAACAAGCTGACAAGGGGGGATCAACTGTTATTATGAATAGAGAACATTATATAGGTTCAGTGCTTTTATTGTTGGATGATGATACAGCGTTTAAGCGTGTTACACTTTTACAAGTGAAAAAAATGCATTAGTTATGTTAATATGTGTGTGTATGACCTACAATTAACAGGAGATATTTCGTTGGATTTATTTCACTTCTTTACAGTACCGTGCCCTGTAGAGCCGCAGTTATATGGCATACCAAAACTGCACAAGTCACAGGTTAATCCCCCGATGAGACCTATCGTCTCTGGAAATGGGTGGATTACTGAACCCATATCACTCTACCCGCAAAGACAACTACAACCATTACTAAAGTTTTGTCACACAGTGCTTAAAGATTCTAGAGATTTTTTAGTTAAGCTCAAGAATTGGCATATGAATATGAGTCTTTCTACAGATACCTGTGAACATATATATATGGTGGTAATGGACATTACATCGTTATTTACTGTAATCCCCAGTGACTATGGGCTGGATGCCATTAGAGAATTCTTGTTGAGATATTCAGGTTTTTTAGCCGGACATATAGAAAATATTTGCATGTTGTTAGACCTGGTTCTAAGGAACAATATATTCTTGTTTGATAATGAATTTTATTTACAGCAAACTGGTGTGGCAATGGGCACACCAGTAGCAAATACTTATGCCAATCTGGTTCTTTCACAATGGGAGAGAATGTGTATAAATGATGGTGAGAGGTTTTTGAATGAAAATTTGTTATTTTATCAAAGATTTGTGGATGATTGTTTCCTTCTTTGGAAAGGCACCCATAGTGAATTAGAGGATTATATTCCGTCTCTGAATGATTCAACTAGTTTTTTAAAGTTTAAGTATGAATGTTCGATTAGCACCATTAATTTTCTAGATATTACATTAATTAAGAGGGAAGGTGTTATTAACACCACAGTATTTAAGAAAGAAGTATCATCTGGAAGGTACCTATGTGCATCAAGTATGCATGCTCCACATGTGTTTAAGGGTATTGTTAAGGCACAATTGGCTCGCATCAGTAGACTCAATACTGATGATGATGCTTTTAAGAAGCAACTTAATGAAGCATGTGTGGAATTTAAGAATAGTGGGTATTCATCGCATATGATACAAGAGATTAGTGAATACATTATATGTAATAGACATACTCTTTTCAAACCTACATTTCTACAGATACCTAATACACTGTGTGAAAGATTGAGTGAGCCGGTGGACAGGGTTTGTCTGAGATATATAACTTCTTACAGCACTATGACTGCCACGGTGAGAAATATAGTTAGAAAATACTGGAAGGTCCTTCTTACACAGGATGATATCAGGATGGTTGTGGGGGATAGAGCGTGTTTTTCTTATAGAAACATGAAGACAATAAAAAGTATGTTAGCGTATAAGGACTTTGGTAGTGTAAATTCTACATCTATTGGTGTATCAAGGAAGGGTACTTTCTCCCGTTATAATTGTAGTTGCTGTGTAGACATTTTACAACAGTGTGATCCATTAAGTCCTGTAAATACATTTGTTCACCCTGTTTCAAAAAGAGTGTATACCTTTAACTGTTTTGCCACTTGTGTAACAAGTAATATTGTTTATTTGGCAACATGTGACACCTGTCCCTCCTTTTATGTTGGAAAAACTACTAGAAAACTTAAAGACAGGATTATAGAACATAAATCCAACATAAGGAATGGGAGTGACACGAATGCTTTATCTAAGCATGTAAAAAGTTATGATATATCTCACACTTTTAAGTTTAGGGTTATAGACACTGTTAGTGTGTCAAAAAGGGGGGGGGGACTTATGTAATTTGTTAGATAATAGAGAATATGATTGGATTGTAAGACTAGCAGCAGATGTGGCACCAGGATTGAATGCAAGTGTTTCATTAAAGCCTGTTTTGACTAAAATACAGCACACAAGGTTAAAATAACAACATATATTAGCAAGTATATACTTTGAATATGTTGAATAATATGATATTTTTTGAGTAAGCACATTTTTATGTAGTTTTATTATAATATGTCTTTTTTATTTGTTTATTGTAAGTTTGTATTACTTCATGTCATATGACCTTGGCTGCGGGTCATGTGATGTCCTGGGCTTGTATCTAAACATGTGATTTTATTGTACATTTTGTTAAGCAATGAAAAAGGGTTTTGGCCTGAAAGCTTTGTTTTTGATAAAGGTTTTTGCTCTCAACGTTTGGCTTCTTCCCTGACGTCAGTGTGCCAGGGGTATATATAATGCATCAGACGCCATTTTCTTCAGTTTTTCTTGCCCCAGATGTCAGGTGCCCCCAAAAAGGTGGTCAGTAATTAGTACCAAATTAAGTAATTTTTTGCACAAACACAAAATCCCTCCAGCTATAAGCAAATACATCAGAAAGGAATTAGAGAGATTTAGCCAGTTAGATCAGAGGGGATGGAGGGAGGGTAACCTGGACTGCAGCAGGGTGTACACTGGAGGGAGGGTAACCTGGACTGCAGCAGGGTGTACACTCAAACATCTACATTTATGGTAGGTACAAAACTGTACTATGTTCATGTTACCCTGCTGCAGTCATCACACTTGGGTAGAATCCCAAAGCTATGGATGGGTGGAGGAGTTATAGAGGGTTAGAGGAGGCTAGAAAGCCCTGCAGAACTGCAGTGGCGAAGCCAGCCCTAGTCTTAGAGTAAAGTGGTAAGTGATAGTGTTTGGTAAAGGTGTGTACTGTACTCCAAGTTGCAGCTTCCAAAATCTCCTTGGTTGGTATCCCCCTGAGGAAGGCTGTAGATGTAGCTGTTGCCCTGGTAGAGTGGGGCCTAATGGTAGCAGGAACTGGTTTTCCATAATGGGTATAGCAAAAACAAATGCAATGTCCTATCCATTTGGAAATGGTTTGTTTTGATATAGCCTTCCCTTGTGAAGCTGTAGCATAGGATACAAAGAGCTGGTCAGTTTTTCTGAAAGCCTTAGTTTTATCCAAGTAGTAGCAAAGTTGCCTGTGAATGTCCAAGGAATGCAGGAGTCTTTCTCCTTTGTTCTGTGGGTTTGGGAAGAAGGTGGGTAAGTGAATGGTTTGATTTAAAGACACACTGGAAACCACCTTAGGCATGAAGGAAGGATTAGTTCATAGAGAAACTCTGTCTTGATGGAAAATGAGGAAAGGTTCCACTGCCATTAGTGCCTGCAGCTCTGAGACTCTTCTAGCTGAGGTTATTGCTAGTAGCAGGGCAGTCTTCCATGATGGGAACTGTAGATCTGCAGAGAAAACTGGTTCAAAGGGAGGTAGCGTAAGTTTTTCCAGAACAAAATTGAGGTCCCATGTTGGTGTAGGAGCTCTCCTGGGGGGCATAATGTTTTTTGCCCCTCTGAGGAACTGCCTTAGAAGTGGATGTGAAAATAAGGGTGGTTCTGTGTTGTAGTGGGCTGAAATAGCTGATGCATGGATTTTAATGGAAGAGAAAGAAAGTCCTTTGTGCAACATCTCAGTTACATACTGTAGAATCTGAGGCAGGTGAGGCTGAAGTGTATTTTGGCCTTTAGTTTGATTCCAAGCACAAAACCTTTTCCATTTGTCCGCATAGGCCTTCCTGGTGCTGGGCCTCCTAGCTTCCAGAATAACATCCATAACTGTTTGGGAAAGAGGAGCTGGCTAGATGTTTAGGTGATTTTCCATGCAGCCAGATTTAAGGTTTTTAGCTGACTGTGAAGAATCTGATTGTTTTGCTGTGTGAGCAAATGGGCAGTTTTTGGTCAAATCCAAGGTGGGCCATGGGCCATATTCCTCAATAGTGGGTACCAGTGCTGGCGTGGCCAGTCTGGGGCTATGAGTATCAGTCGTGGTCTCTCCTTTCTGACTTTCAGAAGCACCTTTGTGAAGAGAGGCAATGGAGGGAAGGCATATACTGTCAGGTTTTTCCAGCTGAATGAGAGTGCGTCCACTTTCCAAGCTTGATGGTGAAGTGTCCTTGTACAAAATTTTGTTAGTTAATAGACCTGTTTGACAGTCCTCAAAACTATGTCTGGAAGGCCCCATTTTTGAGTTATTGCAAATACTTGTGGATCCAGTTTCCACTCGTGGGGATCCATGATGTTTCTGCTGAGGTCGTCTGCCAATGTGTTCTTTTGTCCTGGCAGGAATTGAGCTTGTAAGTGAACTTGGTAAGCCAGAGTTGTGTTCCACAAGGTCATTGCTTGCCTGCACAGAGAGTAGGAGTGTGTACCCCCCTGTTGTTTATGTACCACATTACTGTGGTGTTGTCCGTCCTTATTGTAAGTTGTCCTAGATGTAATAGATTCTTGAAGGCTGTCAGAGCATTCTGTACAGCTAGCATCTCTTTTTGATTGATGTGCAGATTCCTTTGATCTGCAGACCATATGCCTTGAACGCACTGTCCTGCCATGTGTGCCCACAGGCGTAGTCCGATGCATCTGTTGTCATAGTTTGCCTGGCTGGGGGCAAGGTGAAAGGCTGACCCTTGTTGAGGTGACATGCCAGTGACCACCATAGAAACTCCTTTTGTAGGCAGGGAATGAGAGATATCATTGTGTCCAAGCTGTGGCTGTGTTGAGACCATACACTTTTTAGGTACCACTGTAATTTCCTCATATGCAGCTTTGCAAATGGTATTAGTAGTATGCAAGATGCCATGAAGCCCAAGGCCTGCAGAATTTTTCTTGCAGGTAGTTGGGTCTTTGTTGCCATTGTTTTGAAATATTGAGTCAGTTGTAGTTGTTTGTCTGGTGTCAGATAAGCCTTCTGGGCCGTTGTATTCAAGCTGGCACCCAGGAATGTCATATTTTGTGAGGGTACTAGATTTGATTTATTTTCGTTTACTGTGTACCCCAGGCAACTTAGAAGATGTTTTACAAAAGACAGATGTTGTAAGAGGATGTCCTTGCTTTCTGCTTGGATGAGGCAGTCGTCCAGGTATGGGTATATTTGAATTCCTCTTTGTCTGCAGTATGCAATTACTGGTGCCAGGCATTTTGTGAAGACCCTGGGCGCAGTAGATAAGCCAAAGGGCAGTGCAGAGAATTGGTAATGGGTTGAACCTGCAATGAAACGGAGGTATCTTCTGCAACTTTGTCTGATAGGGACATGCAGGTATGCCTCCTTGAGGTCCAACGTTACTAGCCATGCTTTCTTGCCCAACATGGGAAGAAGCTGCTGTAGTGTTAGCACCTTGAATTTGGGTACTTGTAAGAAGGTGTTTAGAATTAAAAGGTCCAGAATTGGTCTCCAGGCATTGTCCTTTCTGGGAAATAGAAAGAGTCTTGAGTAAAATCCTTGGCCTTGCTCTCTAGTAGGTACCAGTTGAATGGCTCTCGTGTCCATGAGAGCTGTAATTTGTCTTTGTGCCTCTACCCATTGATTTTGTGTCAGGTTTGGCATTCCTCTTTTCATTGGCAAGGTGTGAAAATGGAATCTGTATCCTCGTGAAATTATGTCTAGGACCCATTTGTCCTTTGTGACAATGTGCCAGTTGTCTGAAAAAAGTGCGAGTTTTCCTCCCAAGGGGGCTGCCAAGAGAGTGTTGCTTGGCCAGATGAGGTGCAAGTCATCGAGTTTGCCTTCTGGTAGTTTGGGACCTGTCTTCTCCTCCCTTCTGTGCTGCAGTGCCCCATTGTTGAGGTTTGTAGTGGACTTGTGGTTGTCCTCTGCCTCTTGGACGTCTGTATTTACCCTTCTGTGGCCTGTCAGTAGCTGGAAAGGACCAATTTTTTGTTGGCCAATTTCTGCTGAAGCGAAGGGGCTGTACCTGTAAGAAATCTTTGACTGTCTGCATAGATTTTGCCTTATCCTCCATTTTCTTTAAGACTTCTTCTGCTTTAACTCCAAAAAGAACATCCTGCTGTAAGGGAGCATCTAGAAGCTTTGCTTTAACATGATCAGGCAGAGTTTGTTCCTTTAACCAAGCATGCCTACGTATAACAGACCCAGTGACAGCTGCTCTGCAGGAAGCCTCCAAAGAATCAAACCCACATTGTAAAGTATGTTTGCCCACCTGTTCAGTTGCATGCAACAGATCCTGCATTTCTTTCAATTCAGACTGTTGAGGGAGTGTGCTCATTTTTTTGTTTTAAATGAGACATTAGAAATTGCTGATATTTTAGCATGTGAAACTGGCAATTTAGTGCCCTCATAGCTAGAGTGGCTGAGGTGTAAACCTTTTTCCCCCACCTGTCTAGTGCTCTGGAGTCCCTTTCAGAGGGTACATGATTTTTTGCCATAGAAGCCTTAGCCCCTTTGGGACCCTGGGAGATGGTCTGTGGATCAGCAACAGGACTTTTGTAAAGAAATTTGTGGGAGTCAGGCACTCTATAGTATCTGTCAGGTTTGGCCGGAGCAGGAGGCAGAGATTCTAAGTAAACATCATCCACAATGTCTAAAACTGGGGGGATGGCAAGTGGTCTGTGCTGGGGGAGTAAAAGAAACTCTCTGAGCCTTTTCTTTGAGTCAGAGTAGTCCTGACCTTCCCAGTGAAAATGTTCCCTCATAGTGTGTAAAGTTTCCCCAAAGGAGTAGTCTTCAGGGGGAGAAGCTGAGGGAATGGAATCCTCAGCATCAGAATCTTCATAAGGGGAGAAGGAGTAATCTTGGTCCTCAGAGGAGGCTGAGGAAATAGACACTTGTTCAGAGGATGCATAACCTTCCTCTTGTCTGGGCCTTTTGTCGGGAGGGGGTTGGGAACCCCTGATTAAAGAGATCAAATCTTCATCCATTTTGAGTATCTGTTTCTTAGGCATGGGGCCTTGAACAGGGGACTGAAGTGCAGTCTTTTTAGGTTTAATAGGAGTCTTCGTCTTAGGATACGTTTTTATGGTGAGCGTCGATGGTCTGAAGACGCCTTCAGAAACTGAAGGTGTTTCTGCAGCACCGACATCTTTTTCAGCAGTGTCGTCGGTAGGGGCTAAACAAAATGGCTGAGTCGGCCTGGTACTTTCCACCAAAAGTTCCGAAGCAGTCTCGGGTTCCAGATCTGCGGTAGTCAGGGGCTGCGTCGGAGCCTCACTGAAGACCGGTGAACCAGAGACCGGACCAGCCGAGGCCTCGGAGTCTGGCTTGGGTCTAGGCTGCCTGTCCTTATCTTTGCGTTTTTTGTGCTCGCCAGTAGTTGGTTGCTCAGACGGCATAGTGTAGTTAAATTTTCTACCGAAGTAGTGTTGTGCAAAATCAAAGTGTCTTTTTATAGTACGCTTATTAAACCTAGCACAAAAACGACAACTAGTAACGTTGTGGTCTGGGCCTACGCAAGGTATGCAGTAAGAATGAAAATCCTTATGAGGTATTTGCTTCCCACAAGAAATACAATTGTTAAGTTTTTCTGACATCGGTCTGAGGCAAGAAAAGTTTCCCCAACAGCGTACTTAGCTTTATTGAAGACTTCGGATCTGAAATTCGACTTTGAAAATCTCCGGAGTCGGCTGACTGGCACTTGCAAACTGCTTCTGCTTCGGGCACCGCGCTGCAAGAAAGACTGAAGAAAATGGCATCGGATGCATTATATATACCCCTGGCGCACTGACATCAGGGAAGAAGTGACAGCAACTGATGCCGGACCAAGACTTTGGAATTCCGGCCGACTGCGGGACCGCCTGACAACAGGATAACCCAAGTGTGATGACTGCAGCAGGGTAACACGATGAACATCATCAGATAAAGAAAATTATAACAGCTCATCACAGTATCCTACATCCTCACCTACAAAATCCGTTTACTCCCCCCATCCTTAAAAAGTACAGTTTTGTACCTACCATAAATGTAGATGTTCGAGGATTCCCTTGCTGCAGTCCTGACTATTGGGTATAGTCCGCGTCCCAGTCGGCCCGAATACCAGAGTATAAGGCTGACGTCGGTCATGGCGCCTTAGACTGACGTCAGTACGTCAGGGTACTAATGCGCATGACCGACGTCATTTCCTCAGTCTTTTCTTGCCCCAGATGTCAGAAGACCCAAAAAGACAAGTCCCAAAAACAACCTGCACCAAAAAGCATGTACAATATATACAGCAATATATACAAAAAAAATAAGCATGTAAACTCACCTACACAACCACCCTGAAACACAGAGGGGAAGGAGGGAGGGTAAATTGGACTGCAGCAAGGGAATCCTCGAACATCTACATTTATGGTAGGTACAAAACTGCACTATGTTCTTCGTCTTCCCTTGCTGCAGTCCTGACTATTGGGTAGAATCCCAAAGCAGAGGTAAGGGAGGCTGGCAAATTATAAAGTAGCAGGAGCTGACAACATGCCTTGTAAAACAGCTGTGGCAAAACCAGCCCTAGACTTAGAGTATATAGGCAGGTGATAATGCCTAGAGAAAGTATGCACTGAACTCCAAGTAGCCGCTTCCAGAATATCCTTAGTTGCCACCCCCCTTAGAAATGCTGTTGAAGTGGCAGTAGCCCTAGTGGAATGAGGCCTAATCCCAGCTGGAACCTCTTTGCCATGATGGGAATAACAAAATGCAATGCAAAAGCCAATCCACCTAGAAATAGTTTGTTTTGACACAGGCTTGCCCTGTGAACTCAAAGCAAAGGAAACAAGTAACTGCTGAGACTGCCTAAAATCTTTAGTCCTGCTCAAATAATAACGCAATTGCCTGTGTACATCTAAAGTGTGCAAAATCTTTTCCCCTTTATTTTGAGGATCTGCAAAAAACGTAGGCAAATGAATAGTTTGGTTTAAAGCCACACTAGAAACCACCTTAGGCATAAAGGAAGGATTAGTACGTAATGAAACCCTGTCCTTATGGAAAACCAAAAGGCTCTACTGCCATAAGGGCCTGCAACTCAGACACCCTTCTTGCAGAAGTAATAGCCAACAGAAAAGCAGTCTTCCATGACAAATATTTCAATTCAGCAGTAGCTGCAGGCTCAAAAGGTTGTAGAGTAAGTTTTTCCAACACAAAATTGAGATCCCAAGCAGGAGTAGGAGCTCTACGTGGGGGTCTTATATTCTTTGCCCCTCTAAGAAACTGCTTGAACAAAGGATGCGAAAACAAAGGTGGGTCACAATCATAGTGAGCTGAAATTGCTGCAGCATGAATCTTTATGGAAGAGAAAGACAAACCTTTGTCCAATAACTCAGTAAGATATTGAAGAGCCACACTCAAATTAGGCTCTGAAATCTCCAAATTCTTTGCTGTACTCCAAAATAAAAATCTCTTCCATTTTTCTGCGTACACTCTCCTAGTACTAGGTCTTCTAGCTTCCATAATCACATTTAAAACTTGTTGAGGAAGCTGAGACCTGCTGTGCTTCAACACAGAATATGCCAAGCTGTGAGATGAAGAGATTGAAGCTTGACATTGAGCAGATGACCGTCCTTCTGAGATAACAGATGAGGAATCAGAGGTAAAGGCCATGGAGGCTTCTTTACAAGACTCCTTAGAAGTGGGTACCAGTGTTGCGAGGCCAATCTGGAGCTATCAAAATCATCCTTGGCCTGTCTTGTCTGACCTTTAATAATACCTTTGGAAGAAGAGGCAGAGGTGGAAAGGCATAGACATGAAGGTTTTTCCAACTGAAAGACAGAGCATCCACTTTCCAAGCTGTGCGATGAAACCCCTTTGTGCAATACTTTGGCAGCTGGTGGTTTAGTGGAGAAGCGAACAGATCTATGTCTGGAGTTCCCCATGACACTGTCAATTTCTGAAATACATGAAGATCCAGTTTCCACTCGTGGGGATCCATGATTTGTCTGCTTAACACATCTGCTAGGTGTTCTGTGCTCCTGGCAGAAACCTTGCCTGAAGAGTTAGTTGCAGGCTTAACGCAGTCTCCCATAAAATCATTGCTTGCCTGCATAGAGGATAAGAATGTGTTCCCCCTTGCTTGGTGATGTACCACATGACAGTTGTGTTGTCTGTTAGAATCAACACCTGCCCTGGAAGAAGTAACTCCTTGAAAGCCATCAATGCAAACTGGACTGCTAACATCTCCTTCATGTTGATATGTAGATGCTGTAGTCTGGCAGGCCACTTGTCTTGTATCCACTTTCCATTTAGATGAGCTCCCAAGCAGTGTCCGAGGCATCTGTCGTTAAAATCTGACTCGCCTCTGGCGGGTCACAGAGAGTCCCTTGTTTAGGTGACATTCCTGAGCCCACCACAAGAATTCCTTTTGAAGGCAAGGTATTATTTGAATGACAGTGTCCAAATCCTGGCAGTGCTGTGTCCATACATTTTGAGATACCATTGCAGCTTCCTCATATGCAGTTTGGCATTGGGAAGCACTAGAATACAAGATGCCATGAACCCTAATGCTTGAAGGACTGTCCTTGCAGTCAGCACGGACTGATGAGATAGTTGATGGAAGTAAAGTGACAGACTCTGTTGTTTGTCCGGGGTTAAAAAGGCCATCTGGGCTGCTGTATTCAGTCTCACACCCAGAAAGCACATGTCTTGAGAGGGTACTAGACTGGACTTTATTTCGTTCACAGAATACCCTAGGCATCTTAGCACTGCTATGACATATTCCAGATGCTGTAGAAGGTCTTCCTTGTCTTGAGCCAGAATCAGGCAGTCGTCCAAGTAAGGATAGATTTGAATGCCTTGAAGCCTGAAGTAAGCTATCACTGGAGCCAGAACCTTCGTGAATACTCTGGGCGCAGTAGATAAGCCAAAGGGCAATGCAGAGAACTGATAATGAAAATCTCCAGTTCGAAACCGCAGATACTTTCTGCAACTTAGCCTTATAGGCACATGAAGGTAAGCTTCCTTGAGATCCAAAGTTACCATCCAGTGATCCTTGCCCAGCAGAGGTAACAGTTGTTGTAATGTCAACATCTTGAACTTGGGAATGTCCAGATAAGTGTTGAGGATAGATAAATCCAAAATTGGTCTCCACGTGTTCCCCTTCTTTGGTACTAGGAACAGGCGAGAATAAAATCCGAAGCCCCTTTCTGACACAGGGACTGGCTGCTGGAGCAACTGAGAAACTTGCTTGTGAGCCTCTTTTCTTTGTGGAGGAGGAACATCCGGCATGCCCTTGAAAGGGGGCATCGTGTGGAAATAAAATCTGTAACCGTGATGAATGATATCCAGCACCCATCTGTCTTGAGTGATTAAATCCCAATTTTCTTTGAAAAGAGACAGTCTTCCTCCCAAAGGAGCTGCCAGACGAGAATCCACTGGCAGCTGAAAAGGCAGGTCATTGGGTCTGCTTACGAAAGGACTGACCCCTGCCCTCACCAGAAGTCTGAGCAGGTGAACTGTCTGATCTAGGCCTAAATGAACCTTGAGCCCTGCCCCTACCACGTCTAGACCTACCCCTAGACTGGGAACCATAAGCAGGATATGTCCACCCCTTAGCAGGCCAATTTCTACTAAACTTGGAGGCTGCACCTGCAAAATCTTTAACAGTCTGCATAGACTTAGCTTTGTCCTCCATTTTCTTTAAAACTGCTTCCACAGGCGGTCCAAACAACACATCAGACTGTAAAGGAGCATCCAAAATCCTGGTCTTAACATGCTCAGCTAAATTCTGATCCTTCAACCAGGCATGTCTGCGAAGAACAGAACTAGTAGCAGCCACCCTCGAGGAGGCCTGAACAGCATCAAAACCACACTGCAAAGAATGCTTACCCACTTGTTCAGACACATGAACCAAATCCAGCAATTCTTTACACTCAATACCTTCCGCCAAAGCATCCACCTTAGATTTCAATTGTGAAAGGAGATAATTCTGATATTTCAGCATGTGAAACTGACAATTCAACGCCCTCATGGCTAGAGTGGAAGAAGTATACACTTTCTTACCCCACCTATCCAAAGCCCTTGCCTCTTTATCAGAGGGTACAGGATTTTTAACCACAGAAGCTTTAACACCTTTAGGCCCCTGAGAAACAGTTTCTGGGTCCGCCCTAGGACTCTTAAACAAATACTTATGAGCTTCGGGCACCCTATAATACCTATCAGGCTTAACAGGAGCAGGAGGCAAGGAGTCAGGGTTCAGGGAAGCCTCTGCAAAAACATCCTCCACCACATTCAACACAGGAGGAATAGCTAAAGGCCTATGCTGGGGTAAAAACAAGAATTCCCTAAGCCTTTTCCTGGAATCAGAGTAATCCTGGCCTTCCCATTTAAAGTGCTCCCTCATGGAGTGAAGAGTCTCTGAAAATGAAAAATCCTCAGGAGGAGAAGCTGTAGGAGTGGAATCATCCACATCAGAATCAGAATAAGTAGGAAACTCTTGTAAGTCTTCCACAGAAGACTCTGAAGCCTGTGAACACTGTTCAAAACTATCAAACTCCTGTTCCACCCTAGGCCTCTTATCAGGCGGGGGCATAGAACCTCTAATTAGAGTAATCAAATCTTCTGCCATTTTAAGCATATGTTTCTTAGGCACAGAGGCCGAAATGCTTGGAGAAGCCCCCACAGAAGCTGAACTCGGTCTACCCCTAAAAGAAGCTTTGGCAACAGAAGGAGAGGCCCTAACTACCTTGGGAAGAGAGGGAAGAACAGTTACCTCAGAAGCCCCCTCAGCCTGGCCTACCTCCTGAGAGGGCACATCCTGTAACAGTAAAGTATCTGCCTGAGACTCCATGGAGACACCTGGCAAAACCTCCGGCTCCACTGAGCCTACTAAAGAACCGACGTCCGGGACTGCCGGTTCCTCACCCCTAGGCTTCACTGTTTTGTCCTTGCGCTTCTTGGATGAAGCGGGCGTCGGAGCATCCGACGGCATATTATAATTGCAACACTTTCCAAACACCAACCTAGCACAATCTAGCCTCCTCTTAATAGTGCGCTTGTTAAATCTAGCACAAGAGCGGCAACCCACAACGTCGTGCTCAGGCCCTAAACAAGGTATACACAATGTATGATAATCCCTATGCGGTATTTGCTTCCCACAAGAAATACAGTTATTCACTTTTTCTGACATCCGGTTAAATACTGAGGCAAGAAAAAACCAAAATGTTCCCCAACGGGGTTACTTAGCCAACTCTGTTTCGGTCTGAAACTCCGGTTTCGGAAAATCTCAGAACGCCAACCTGCACTCGCAAAATTGCTTCTGCATCGGACCATGCGGCAAAAAAGACTGAGGAAATGACGTCGGTCATGCGCATTAGTACCCTGACGTACTGACGTCAGTCTAAGGCGCCATGACCGACGTCAGCCTTATACTCTGGTATTCGGGCCGACTGGGACGCGGACTATACCCAATAGTCAGGACTGCAGCAAGGGAAGACGAAGAACATCTAAGATGACCACAAAAATTATGTTAACACATTTTGTCTCATAGGAGGATGGGAATTGATATGTGCAAAAAATTGTTTTGGAACACTACAGCAAGAACTGAAGGTAAATATGTTATTCTTTATGGGCAAACGATATTAGCATAAAAGCACAAGTGCAGTGTGGGCAAAATGATCCACTGGGTGGTGTCACTACAGAACTAGTGTGCAATGAGAAGAGATAATTTGTAGCAAATGTCTGTTAGGGGAAGCCCTACTACTTAAAGCTCTACCAGCACAAGTATGACTACTGTCTGAAATTGTGGATGAAAACCACAGTGCTCAGCATTAATGACTTTAAAGGATGCATTATGGAGAAGACAACTGAGGAGACCATCACTCTGGTGAGAAACTACTCTAAAAGGAGTCCAAAATAATAGCTTGCTAAGGCAAGTGAAATCAGGCACAAGTATCAGCCAGTAACAAACAGTTTAATTAAGCGCTTTTCGTCTGTACGTTGTACAGACTTCTTCAGACAAAATACTCAACATAGAAGACCCTTTAAATAAGTAAAAACAGTTATTCTAAACCAATCATATGCAGTAATTAATTAGTGAAACACATAAATACGTTTAAAACAATATTCAAAGTGACTACTCATTTACATAAAAAAAAAATATATATATATATATATATAAATATATATATAAATAAATATATATATATATATACACACACACACACACACACACACACACACACACACACACACACACACACAAAGATGACTCAAACTACAAACTTTGCTTAGTGTGTTTGTTCGTTAAATACTCTAAAAGGAGTGGCAGAAGACAAAGTCTGTTAATAATTTTGACATGTGTAAAGATATGTTTGCTTGAGGACTCTATACATCTCTGTGGTGTGGAATATCATACCTCTAGAAGCCTACACACATCTTGCTTTCCAGAGCAAATTCTTAAAAATAAACTTGAAAAGCATAAGGCAAACAAATGTTAATATTTTGTGAACAATAAAATCTAATAAAACTGAACAAATAATGTTATCATCAGTAGTATTCTTTGGAGTGATAATAGTCCGTGCATTCATAATCTTTTCATAAATACTATAATATTTTGCAGTGCACACAAACCCCAAATTACATGTTTTTATTAAATTGGCAACAAAAAAATTTAACAACTTGGGAAGTGTACTAACTAGACATATTGTTAGAACATTTTTGTTAACCAGCAAATTCCTATGTCAGTGAATGTTTACTGAGATATTTACAGAAATATGAAAAACTATAAAATTAGCATTATACAAAAATGTGCATGCTGACTGGACAATCCCAACTAAGTAAATCGAGCATTAACCAACAAAAAAATGCCCAGCCACTGAAGTACCATTGAGAGTCCATATTTTTCTTCTGGGATATGCTTACAGGGCAGAGTAAAATACAAGAAAAGTTAGGTACATTTTGCAAAACTAAAGAAACAGAAACGTTCCATATTTCCTTACATTCCTGCTCTGTGCCTCCTAAAATCTCGGCAGACTCTTGTACCTCTTAATTTTCCATATTTTCGCAGAACACCCAGGTTTTTGCTTTCTAAATTTATAAGAGCAACATTTAAAATATGTCTTTATTTTGAGAACCTTTGCCCCACATTGTGTTGGGCTTGGTCCAGGTTTCTTGCTTTTTGTAAAAAAAGCCAAAGAACACTTACAGTGCCACTATACAAAGATATTTAAGAATGATAAGCAATTTCTTTCTTAAATAATGTCATTGTGTAATAGCAATAACCCAAGACTGGGTGTGGGCATCACAGGGTTTACCCACAGGTGACATGGGTTATTCCTGTGATACCCACAGCCAGTCATGGGTTATTGCTTAAATATAAACAGCACTGAATATATGTAAAGATGTACAACTTACAGTGCAAATATCAAAAACAATTTCTTCATGAATATCTAAGGTGTCACCTGATGTCATGCAACAGTTTGCAAGACTCTTGGTTTTTGAAGTACTGAGTACATATGAAAATAATGTTTATTTTCATAATTACTAACAAACTAGCAATATCTCTGGTATAGTGTGATATAAATGAGCATTGACAATTAATTTTCATGTCTCCCACCATGCCTCTCAGTTATGAAAATATGAATATGTGACCAATTTTATTTCTCTTCTGCAGGACATCCTAGATAGATTAGCAATCTTAGTATCATTTTGTTATTAACTTACTGTGCTCTCTAATACTGCCTATTACTAGCTGATAAGTCACTTGGTTAAAGAAGCCAGGCACAAAATGTTCTGAACACCATAAGGATGTATGGATGTGAACTGGAAATATAGAAAAATGGCATTAAAGGCATGAGTGAGTTAAGCTTCCCGCCTCAACACAAACAATGGGCTGACTTTTCCAAAAAGCCTAAAGTACAAATAAAGCTAACTTTAGTAGATCAAAATGGCGCAGAAAAAGGTATTTAGAAAAGCAACATCCAAGACTAATGGAACACAGGTTGATAGCAATCTGAACTTCGATCACCATGTATCCACAGTGGTAAGGAAAGCCTTCTACATTGCACACCTCATAAGTAAGGGTATCGCATCCAAGACTAAGGATGTTATAACTCCTCTGTACTGGACCCGTATCAGACCATTAATAGAGTACAATGCTCCCTTTTGCATATACCTCACCAGACACTTGCAGCAGCTGGAAAGACCACAGAGATGTCTCACTAAGAAAATTCAGGGCCTCCAAAACAACCTACATGGAAAGACTGAAAGCCCTGTCATTGTACTCTGCATCCAACATGTTGCTGACAGGCGACTTGTGCATGATCTACTGAGCAGTCATTGATTCTGTCCTAATGGAAAAGCTGCACATCAGCAAATCAAATGGGGCAAGATTCATTTGCTCCAGGGACCTCAACCTAGCCTGTGACATTAACAGAACTTGCTGGAGAGACAGATACATCTCCCAGAGATTGTCACTCCTCTGGAATAAACTCCCAATTCACGTGAAGCAGAGCTCATCAATGACCCAAGTGCAACCTAGACAACTGGATGGGAGACTGTAAATTCACCCCAGGGATGGCTCATATGTCCCTCACGGACAGGGGTAGTTTGTGCTGATAATAGACTCACTCTGTGAATAACAACCAACTAACCAAGGTCAGTTAGGGAACACGGGTATAACATGGCTAGGCTTGTAAAAGCCCTAGGGCCATTAGCCTAGTAACATCCTATGAACCTATGAAAGAACAGTCAATTAAATGAAGAAAGGGATTTTGTAGAATATACAAGAGAACAAAACAGCCAAAGGTATGGATACTGAAGCTAAAGAAAACAAGCTGAAGATGCCAGTAAAAAAATAGTTAAAAAGTAAAGCTGTTTAATAAAACACTTTGCTTCGATATTTATGAAGGAAACACGCCATAACTATTCAGTAATAGCCCAAAATGGGGCTGTTAGGTTCTGAAAGCTCTACAAGTAAAATATGGTATACAAAGCCTTGAAAAATCTGACCGTCCTGGACTTCCTATTCCTTCACACAACAAATACTGCCTCAGATACTCAGTTAAAGGACCTAAGCTTTCAACACAGAAAACACACTGGTGTGATACAATGGAATATAAATCTATCCCTCAACTCTGCAATAAACCTCCACTACATGTGAAGCAGAGTAGCACATTGCTACTTTCAAGGCAGACCAAAATAATTGGATGGACAGCCTCAAATTCCACACTGGGCTACCTTGTGTTGCCCAAATTCAAGCTGGAGGGAGCTCTGAATGTAGTTTAGTAGCTGTACTTGCAGTGATCTGCAGGCTGACTTGGTTACTAACTTATTTCAAGCAATTTAAAGTGAAATTAATTCAACACCTAACATTGTTCTCATAGAGGATAACTAAACACAGCAAAATAAACACAAAATGCTAGAATCTATGACTAATCATTACTGCACAGACATTTTGTGAACATGTTAGTTTCATGCTATTCTTATGAAACTTGTGTAATGCACATGGTTTGCAATGTTTAAAGCTATTACTGGCAGCAACTAATATGTTCTACTGTCCATGAAGCACATTATTTTAATTATGCTTCAACTAACCAACCGACTCCAGACATGGCTAAAAAGGCTTTGTGCAACAGCCCACTCACCCAGATAACTAAGGAAGTAAACAACCAAATGGTGGTGTAAATTAAGCAGGATATTTTGTTTTATTTGTGCGATACATTGTACTGCCACAACCCCTGGAAGTCTTTCTCTGCAGTGCAATTTTTCAGACAAAAGAAATTGTGGATTCAGAAATTCAGTCATTCTGGACTGGAAGCTGAATATCTAAAAAAACATGAGAAGGCACAATGTGCCATCCTTCTGTATGTCACACAGGAAGAAGTACTTAAAGTGTGTCGTATCATTTGAGTTTCAAGAGGGGGATGGAGGGATGAAGCAGAAGTTTCAGAGCTGTGTTAATCATGAAAACAATCAGCTACAATTACACTACTTTATCTCCATGTGGGCGCATGGTTCCATGGAAGTATTTATAATTATGTTACTCAATTAAAGGCTTGAGACAATGATTGAATTTGGTAAGTTGCATGATATATTAGTGTGAGACAGAATCATGCGAGACATTCAAAATAATCAAAAGAGAAGCAAATTTACTGCAAGCAGACTTACTATTAAAAAAGCAACAGATGAGGGGAGATATGTGGCATGATTAGACACCCAATACAAGAAAATGTCGTGCGGGAGGCCAATTACATAAATGGTAAGATACAAAAAATCATTTTAATAAGGTGTCTACAATCTGATAATTATCTTTGTGACCAAAACAAATGTGTCTGGTGGAACAGAGATATAAAATAAGTTGTGTATGGCACAATGAGTACTAAATGAGTGGATGATATGAAAAAGTGGGACAGAGTTCAAAACAGGATACATCAGAAATCCATGCAGAAAAGCTGAGAAATCCATGCAGAAAAGCTCAGAATAAATCACACATTGGTATTCAAACTAGAGAAAAAGGCAGAGTACAATGTACTGTCTGATCAAATGTTAAAAGTGCAGAGACTGAAACAGAGAAAGCTAAAGCCTTCTTTGTGCAAACCGCTTGCTTACTAAGGCCATAAGGTCAGAAATGTATTACTTACGACTTTGGCGAATGCTTTCTGTTTCTGCTAGAAGGAGAAAGTAGTCTAGGTAAGGATGAATTTGGACATATTTGGTCCTACAGTAAGCAATGGCTGGGACTAGGCATTTTGTAAACACCCTGGGTGCAGTAGACAAACCAAAGAGCAAGGCTGTAAACTGAAAATGAGAGCAGAGTCCAGTAAATCACAAGAATTTCCTGTTGGAGGGTTTTATAGGAATATTGAGATAAGATTCCTTTAGATCTAGAGTGGCCACAAAGGCCTGGGCTGGGAATAAAGGGGGAAGAGTTTGAAGGGATAGCATCCTGAATGATGGGACTTTTAGGAACCGGTTTAGGAAGGATAATACTAGTATTGGTTTTCAACGCCCATCTTTTTGGGGACCAGAAAAAGTCTTGAGTAAAATCCTTTCCCTTCCTATCCTGGAGGGATAGGTTCTACTGTTCCTAGTCTCAGAAGGTCTAGTAATATGTGCGGTATGAAGTGAAGTTGATTTTTTGGGAGAAAGGGGATGGGCCTTGGAATGAGTTTTTCCTTCCAAGAATGGAAATATCCACTTTGAATGATAGTCAGTACCCAGTGGACTGATGTGATGATTTTCCAAAAGTGGAGGCAGTGGGGGAGGCGTGCTGACAAAGGTAGCTAGGCAAGGCAGTCATGCATTGCTGGGTCCATGTCTATCCTGAAAGGGTGGTCTTGGAGTAGGTTGCAAGGTAACTGGTCTGGAGTAGGTTTGCCTCCTGGTTCCTCTCCTGTGTCTGGTAGAGGAGGGGGTAGCAGAGGAAGGGATTCTCCTGACAAAGGAAGTCTTTGCAGGGTAATTCTTGTAGTATTTAGGAATGGGAGACACAAGCAAATGCTTGATGTCCTGAAGCACCTTACTTTTCTCCTGCAGGTTTTTAAAAAGTTCTGCAAATTGTTTGCCAAACAAGAGGTTATGGTCTAATGGGGCGACTAGGATTTTAGATTTGAAATCCTCTGGGAGTGGTTGGAGGCAAAGCCAACAGTATCTGCGGAGAACTGAAGAAGAAGCTGCAGACCTAGCAGAGTCCTTTGCAGCATCATAACTGCACTTAATGGATTGTCTGGCTACCTGAGAAGCCAGGGACAGTTTAGATGCTATCTCAGTTTTGGTAGGGCAGTCAGGGGTGGAAGCCAAGAGAGTGAAGGCTTGTGAAACCATGTACAAGGCATATTTTATCATGCGAGTTTGGTAATGGATAGCTCTGAAGGCCAGGGTGGAGGAGGTGTACACTTTTCCCAATCCTGTCCATGCTTTTGCTATCCTTATCAGTGGGCAGAAGAGATGCTGAAGGAATCTGTCTGGATTGCTTGTCAGGGGAGACAGCAATTACTGCAGGGTCTGCCAGGGGAGGCTTTACTAAGAATTTCTGGTCCTCAGGTACTTTGTAGAACCTGTCCAGTCTCTTAGGAGCAGGTGGTTGTGAGTCTGGATTCTTGGATGCAAAGGTGAAAGCATCCAGACAGGCAGGTAAGACAGGTGGGATGGCTAACAGGGAGGGATATTCCACTTGAAGTAGTTCAAAATACCTCCTCTGGGTGTCAGTCATTTGGGTAGTGTCCCATTTGAAGTACTCTTTCATTTGTAATTGTTTCCCCAAAGGTGATATTCTCTGGTGGGGAGTCCCCTTCAATGGATTCATCATCTGGGGAATAGTATTTCAGAGGGGAGGCAATTTGTAAGGCAAAAAAAAATAGCTTCATCAGAAGAAGAGTAATAAGGTTTCAAGATCCTCTTCTCCTTCTTGGGCAGTAGGCAAGGGGAGAGATGTAGCAGAAGCAGGCCTAGGACTAAGCAGTGGAATAGTGGAAGCTGTCAAAGTAGATGGTTCTATCGAATGTCCCTCAACCCCTAAATTGGAAGCTGGCAGAACATCCGATGGTGGAGAGGCAATGGAAGTACGCCTGGAAACCTTGGCCTTTTTCCATGGTAATTCTGTCAAAATGGCCGATTCGGGATCCATCCTGAGCGCAAGTTTTTGGTTCTCTAAATATAAGTTAAGGGCAGCCAGATGGCTATGAAGGGTATTTGGAACAAAAGATTGGGAAATGGAACAAGTTGTATGGTCATGTTCCTTCCCTAGACAAAAGACACAATGATCATGCATATCTTTATGTGGTATCTGATGTCCGCAACGGCATTTGCCCTTTTTAGCGGACATCAGCTAATAATAACTACAGCTAACGAAGCTCAAGCAAAAAAGACGAAAATATTCCCCAACTGGGTACTTAGCTTTTTAGAAGTCTGAGTATAGGAGCGAAGTAATCGATGCAACATCATCTGCAGCTGAAAAGTTCTGGGGTCTGTGCGCACAGACATTACATTTAAGGTCCCTAGTTTATGGCCCTACGTGTGACGTCCCATGCACCTACAGCAGCCAGATATTCGGGTCGCCTGTGGTGGGGAATCCCACACTAAGAATACTGCAAAATAGGAATAAAAGGACATATACAGATTATTACGAGTGACATCAGGACTTTGAAACAAACTAGTGCTTTATATATTCATAGTACTGGCTGTGTTCATTTCAAAAAATTTTTATTTTTTGTAATTGACAGAATACCTCAAGCTATGTTGCACAACGGAGGTGACAGTAAGACTTTGTTGGAAGCTAAAGAATGTATTTGGCAACTTAGATTAAATGCCAATAGGTGGCCTGGTATTAATGACCAAATCTCCATCGCAAGTATACTGAAGTTAAAATCACAATTTATTTAAACACAAATCACAGCTTTTAGTTTTGGTTCTATATTACATATACATTGTGAAATTTTTAATCATGAAAGGAATTTAAGAACACAATGGATACATTATATTTATTAATGATTGTTTAAAATTTGAAAAAAATTTTAAATTTCCAATTTTAATATGTTATATTTATTATATTTATTATTAATTCAATATTTATTACAATGTAACATTGTTATTTTAATATTATTACTAATTGTAGTTTTAAGAAGTTTTAGATCTATAATTGCAACAAGAAATTTACATTGTGACCAAGTAATTTATGAACACAAAATATTATGCTGTTGACTCCACCAGGTAATTAGCCTTTATATGTATGCTAGATTTACTAATTAATAAGAAATACACCCTTCATTATTGAGTGCTGATTGCCAATTATGGTATTAAGTAATTAAGGAATCTGTATTTAAGGGACGTTGTTAGTTATTTGAATTTGTACTCTGATGATGCCCTAACATGAAAGGGTGAAAGCGCTTAGTATTGTTTAAAGAACAACCTTTTTATCGTTTTTTATCGTTTGTGGTCCAGGATTATTGAATTGAATAAAGGAGAATTTTTACTACGTTCTAGGATTCAAGGTTCTGATTGTTTTGCTTACTAGTGAACTGGTTTGGAAGTTTCCTATGTGTGACGTCCCATGCACCTACAGCAGCCAGATATTCGGGTCGCCTGTGGTGGGGAATCCCACACTAAGAATACTGCAAAATAGGAATAAAAGGACATATACAGATTATTAACACTTCCACTTGACATTTCCTCAGCACCTAATGTTTTGCAGAACTGTCACACAGATGACTGAAGGGATGGACTGTGTTAAGTTACTGACTGTATACTGGCATAATGTGTGACCAGAGTACAGAAAAAAAATAAATAAATAAAACTAATCTGGCTCACAAACAAACTAAGCTATATCTGAACAAAAGTACAAGTAAAATCAGAGGTAAAGCTCTAAGATACATTGGTTATTTTCTACTTTCAGAAGACTTGAAACTGAATAAGAGAAAAATCAAGAGAGTAGCTCTTTGGAGAGATCTGCCATCTTATTAAAAAAAATTAGTGTTACCGCCTCAATCTCAGTTGTTTTATACAGTTTGTTGTACTGCAAGATTAAAACAGTACTCTTCCTTATCGTAATCTTTGTAGGATGTTTTGTTTTTATAGTTGTTATGCAACTGAGGAGTTAATATATTCAGTTAAGGGAAAATGGGGTTGAAGTCTCCCCACATGGGGCATATGGGTGGCAATCTCAAATGATGTTTCAAGTTTTCACTCGCAAATTCATTGTGTTCATTTTTCAATGGTTTAGTTCAAGGAACATACAGCTGCTGGAATGTGTTTCAACTTCCCAGTAAAGCCAGTACAGATACCTCAACCAGAGAGAAACAAGGAAACACAAAGACATTCCTGGACATGATAAAAAATATCTTTCAAAGTTTATTCTGAATATGCCCGAAAAATTCTTCCAGTAAAGGAAATTACAACAACAACAAGCAACATAGTGCTGCAGTGAGGAGCAAGCATATATTTTTAAGCAGTTCATAGTGTGGATAACCAGTCACAGCTTTCAGATCAAATACTATGGTACGTAGCACCAGGTTCTGATTTAACAACCACATGTTGAATCAGACAGACAACCTTGGATCAATATTTTCTTTAAAGGACAACAATTTCAGTTTGGAGGAGTTCACCAATGGGGACTTGGCTACCAGCAATAAAGCTCTAAATTAAATACTGTTGCTGTGAAGCCCCCGAGATGCTTCTCCTCAAGATACCGAATAAATCTTCAAACTGATTTCCCTCCTCTCAGCTAGCCAATTAGCAGTCAAGAGTGAATGTGCGTCTGTGTGTGTGTGTGTGTGTGTGGGGGGGGGGGGGGGCACAGCTTCATGAAGCTGGTAGGTTAGGGTTTCCAGGCCAAGGAAACAACCCATAAGAAATCTTTTAACAGTTTGCATAGATTTAGCTTTTTCCTCCATCTTTTTAAGAACTACTTCTGCTTTGTTGCCAAACAGGCGGCCCTGATTTAAGGGAGCATCCAGCAATTTAGTTTTAACATGATCTGGCAAAGATTGCTCCTTAAGCCAAGCATGCCTTCTAAGTACAGACCCGGTGACAGCAGCCCTGCAAGATGCCTCTAGTGAATCAAAACCACATTGCAAAGTAGGTTTTCCAACCTGTTCAGCAGAATGCATTAAATCCTGTAAATAGTACAGTTTTGTACCTACCATAAATGTAGATGTTAGAGTGTATACACTGCTGCAGTCATTACACTTGGGTTATCTGCCATCAGGCAGTCCCGCAGTCGGCCAGAGTTCCAAAGTCTTGGTCTGGTGTTGGTTGCTGTCGCTTCTTCCCTGACGTCAGAGCGCCAGGGGTATACAAGATGCAGCCAACGCCATTTTCTTCAGTTTTTCTTGCCCCAGATGTCAGGTGCCCCCAAACAGGAAGGCAATACATATTGCTAATAACACATGAAAAAAATATGAACAATACCTTAGCTACAAGCAAATACATCATATAGATTGTGGAAGATAGAAAGGTATGAATAAGTCCCAGCTAAAGAAGAGGGGTTGGAGGGAGGGTAACCTGGACTGCAGCAGTGAATACTCTCGAACATCTACATTTATGGTAGGTACACAAAGTACAGTTTTGTACCTACCATAAATGTAGATGTCCGATAGGCATGCATCTGCAGTCCTAACAAATGGGTTGTCCTGCCTCAGGCAGCCCTTCGGTCGGCCGGATTCCAAAGTCTGGGTCTGGCCTCGGCTGATGTCGCACTTCACCCGACGTCATAGCTGCTGTGAATTGGGTATAAAGGCATCAGCCGACGCCATTTTCCTCAGTGTTTCTTGCCCCAGATGCCAGGAGCCCTCTAGGAAGGCTAAATTTGGATAAATGTAAATGATTCCAAACAGTAGAGAACAAACAAAAATAAACAGGTATATACATATATACAAACAAATACACCATAACAGATTCCCCCAGCTAGCTACAAGATGGGCAAATACCCTAGGAGTACCACAGAGGGGAAGGAGGGTGGGTAATCCTGACTGCAGATGCATACCTCTCGGACATCTACATTTATGGTAGGTACAAAACTGTACTATGTCCTTCAAGGATGCATCTGCAGTCCTAACAAATGGGTAGAATACCATAGCCAAACTGGGGGAGGAGGCACTAAGATAAAGATGGTGTAGTTAAGATCCCTTGCAAAACAGCAGTTGCAAAACCTGCTCGGGATCTGGAGTATAAAGGTAGATTATAATGCTTGGCAAATGTATGCACGGAGCTCCAAGTAGCAGCTTCTAAAATGTCTTTGGTAGCCACTCCTCGTAAGAAAGCTGTAGTAGTGGCTGTAGCCCTTGTGGAGTGAGGTCTGATGTCTTTTGGAGTTGTCTTTCCATGAAAAGAGTAACAAAATATAATGCAATTTCCTATCCATTTTGAGATTGTCTGTTTTGAAATTGCTTTTCCTTCCATTCCTGTTGCATATGCTACCAGAAGCTGGTCAGTTTTTCTATTGTTCTTGGTTCTGTCCAGATAGTAGCGCAATTGCCTGTGCACATCCAAGGTATGTAGTAGTCTTTCCCCCCTGTTCTGTGGGTTGGGGAAGAATGTTGGTAGGTGGATTGCTTGGTTCAATGATACCCTGGAGACCACTTTTGGCATAAAAGTAGGGTTAGTTCTCAAGGACACTCTATCCTGATGGAAGATAAGGAAGGGCTGTACTGCCATTAATGCCTGTAATTCAGAAACCCTTCTTGCTGAAGTGATTGCAAGCAGGAAAGCAGTTTTCCACGATAAGAACTGTAATTCTGCTGTTGCTGCTGGTTCGAAAGGGAGAAGTGTTAACTTTTCCAGCACAAAGTTAAGGTCCCATGTAGGCAAAGGTGGCTTCCTTGGAGGCTTTACATTTTTAATTCCTCTCAGGAACTGCCTGAGTAGAGGATGAGAGAAGACTGGAGGATCCATGTTGTATTCTGCTGAAATTGCTGATGCATGAATCTTAATGGACGAGTGAATCTTAATGGACGAGTAAGACAGGCCATTGTGGAAAAGTTCTGCTAAATATTCCAGGATGTTAGCTATGTTTGCTAATGATACATTTTCTCCTTTTGCTGCACTCCAAATGAGGTATCTTTTCCATTTGGCTGAATAAGTCTTCCTTGTGGAGGGCCTGCGAGCCTCCAGGATAATGTCTTTAACCCTCTGAGATAAATCTGGGTTATTTTGTTTTATGTAATATTCCAAGCAGCTAGCTGCAGTGTTTTCAAGTTTGGATGTAGGATCTTGAAGTTGTTCTGTGTTAGCAGTAAAGGAACTAGAGGTAGAGGCCATGCGTGTGTCCGAGACATACTCCTCAGTTGCGGGTACCAATGCTGCCTCGGCCAGTCTGGAGCTATCAGGATGATCTTTGGGTGATCTTCTTTGATCTTCAGTAGCACTTTGTGCATCAAAGGAAGAGGTGGGAATGCATATGCTGTCAGGTTTTCCCAACTGAAGGAGAGGGAGTCCACCCTCCAAGCAAGTGGGTGGTATGTCCTTGTGCAGAATTTCCTCAATTGGTGGTTGTGAGGGGATGCGAACAGGTCTATTTCTGGTAGTCCCCATTTCTTTGTAATGGATTTGAAAATGTCTGGATGCAGCATCCATTCGTGGGCATCCGTGGTAGTTCTGCTTAAGGTGTCTGCTAGTATATTTTCTTTTCCTGGCACAAATATGGCCTGGAGCTGAATGTTGAGGTTCAGGGCCACATTCCACAGGTCCACTGCCATCCGGCATAGAGGATATGAGTGTGTGCCTCCTTGTTTGTTGATATACCACATGACTGTGGTGTTGTCCGTCCTTATCAGCAAATGACCCTGTTGAAGAAACTGTCTGAATGTCTGAATTGCCTGTTTCACTGCCAGCATCTCTTTTTGATTTATGTGTAGGTTCAGCAGGTCTTGTGTCCATAGGCCTTGTATACACTTGTCCACCATGTGTGCCCCCCAACCGAGGTCTGAGGCGTCCGTGGTGATAGTCTGGCTTGGGTGAGGCTTGTGGAAAGGCAGTCCTCTGTTCAACTGACAGGCCTGAGCCCACCACAGGAATTCTTGCTTCAGGCATGGAATTATTGGAATCTGGGCTTCTAGACTGTGCTTGTGTTGAGACCATAAATTCCTTAGGTACCATTGCAACTTCCTCATATGCAGTCTGGCATGTGGAATCAATATTATACAGGATGCCATGTAACCCAGGGCTTGCAGGACTTTCCTTGCTGTAAGCTGGTTCTGTGTTGTTAATGCCATGAAATAGAGTGGTAGTTGCTTTTGCTTTTCTGCTGTGAGAAATGCCATCTGATTTGAAGTGTCCAGTTCTGCACCCAAGAATGTTATCCTTTGGGATGGTACCAGCCTTGACTTTTTCATGTTGACTGTGTATCCCAGGGCTTGCAGTAGTTGTATAACCTTTTCCAAATCTTTTGTTAATTTGGTCTTGTTGTCCGCTTGTATTAGGCAGTCGTCCAGGTATGGATAAATCTGAATTCCCTGAAGCCTGCAATGAGCAATTACTGATGCCAGGCATTTCGTGAATACTCTGGGCGCAGTAGATAAGCCAAAGGGCAATGCTGAGAATTGATAATGCTCTGATCCTGCAAGAAATCTGAGGTATCTTCTGCAATCTGGTCGTATAGGGACGTGCAGGTATGCCTCCTTGAGATCTAGAGTCACCAGCCAACACTCCTTGCCCAGCATGGGAAGAAGTTGCTGTAGGGTCAGCATTTTGAATTTTGGAACAATGAGATATGTGTTCAGAGCGGACAGGTCGAGAATAGGTCTCCATTGGTTTTCTTTCCTTGGTACCAGGAAAAGTCTGGAGTAAAATCCTTGTCCTTGTTCCCTAGACGGTACCTTTTCTATAGCTCTCATCCTTAGTAAGTGGTTGATTTGTCCTAGAGCGTTTGTTTTTTGGTTTGGTGGTAGGTTTGGCATTCCTCTCTTTTTTGGTAGAGTGTGGAAGTGAAACCTGTAGCCTTTGTCTATTGTCTGTAAAATCCATTTGTCTCCTGTAATATAATGCCAGTTTACGGAAAATAAGGCTAGCTTTCCGCCTAAGGGTGCTTCCAGTTGTTCCCTGGTAGGCGGTATCAGAGTCAAGTCATTGTGTCTGTCCTGTGGAAGTGGTAGTAGCTGGATCTGTGGCAGTACTTCTCTGGTTGTTAGGCTGCCACTGACGTCCCCTGTAGGCACCTCTGGATTGGCCTCTGCCTCTTGGGTGCCTATTTCTGCCCCTCTGTGCTCTGGAGGTGTCTGGAAAGGACCAATTCTTGAGGCCAATTTCTACTAAACCTCGGAGGCTGGACCTGTAAGAAATCCTTGACTGTTTGGACAGATTTTGCTTTTTCTTCCACCTTCTTTAGCACTTGCTGTGCAGGGGAGCCAAACAAACTTTGTTTCTCCATGGGAGCATCTAGGAGCTTTGACTTTATATGGTCTGTTAAGGATTGCTCTTTTAACCATGCATGCCTTCTGATCACTGTACCAGTCATAGCTGATCTAAAGGAAGCCTCCAGTGCATCATAGCTGCATTTTAAGGAATGATTACTGACCTGCTGAGTGTTATGTACCAAATCCTGAAGGGACTTACGGTCTATAGGTTCAGGAGAGGACAGTTTTTTATTTAGCTGGTCTAACAAAAATTCCTGATACTGAATCATGTGGAATTGACAGTTTAAGGCCCTAGCCAAAAGAGTAGCAGAAGTATAAACTTTTTTACCCCATCTCTCTAATGCCCTAGATTCTCTTTCAGAGGGGAGGGGGTTTTTGGCAGAGGCAGCTGCTACAGCTTTGGGGCCCTGTGAAATAGTTTCAGGATCTGCAATAGGAGCCTTATACAAGTGAAAGTGAGTGTCCGGGACACTGTAATATCTGTCGGGCTTAGCAGGGGCCGGGGGTAGAGAGTCAGGGGCAGTACAAGCATCATTAAATGCATCATCCACTACTGTTAGTACTGGAGGAATGGCTAAAGGCCTGTGCTGTGGTAAATGTAAAAAGGTCCTTAGCCTTTTCCTTGAATCTGAAAAATCCTGGCCCTGCCATTGAAATTGCTCTCTCATAGCATGCAGGGTTTCCCCAAAAGAAAATTCCTCAGGAGGAGAGGCAGAAGGGATGGAGTCTTCTGCATCAGAGTCCTCATATGGAGAATAAGGGCCTTCTGGAGGATTTGAGTTTTCTGAATCATCCGAGGAATAATCAGTTGAAACTGGCTCAGGGGGCTCTGCTCTAGGCCTCTTCTCTGGAGGGGATTGAGAGGCCCTGTCAGGGTGAGGTTGGGATCCCCTGATCAAGGAAATGAGATCCTCAGCCAGGCTGAGCATTTTGGAACTAGAGGTAGGCCTGTGTGAGGGGATTTTAGCAGGCAAGGCCTTAGACGTTTTAGCTGCTTTAGCCCTGGAAAAAGCCTTGATAGACATAGATGCAGGGGGCCTAGCAGCTCCACGTGCAGGAGTAGATATGTCTAAAGGAATAGTATCTGATAAATCCTGGGAACCTGCAACAGCAGGAAAAATTTCAGTAGCAGATTCAGCCATGCTGTGTGAGGCCTCGGCTATAGGAGGTATGCTTTCGGCCGAAGTTAGAACCGTGGACTCTGTTTCAGCCGAAACCGATACACTCGCGGTTGGCTTAACCGTGGTTTCGGCCGAAACCGCGGGCCGCGAGTGTCGGTCCTTTTCCTTACGCTTTTTAGCTAATTGTGAAGTCGGAGTATCCGACGGCATTTTGTAAGCAAAAGTGGAGCCGAAAAACTCCTCTGCAAACTCCGATCGACGTCTAAGTGTCCATCGGTTGAAGGAAGCACAGGCTAGACAAGCTGCTACGTCGTGGTCTGGGCCTAAGCAAGGAAGGCAGTAAGAGTGGAAATCCTTATGAGGTATTTGTTTCCCACAAGTTAAACAGTTATTTACTTTTTCTGACATCGGCTGAGGCAAGAAAGAGTCCCCAACGGGGTACTTAGCTTTTTAGAAGTCTTCGGTAGTAGTAATCTCTGGATCTGACCGACCGGCACTTGCGAACAGCTTCTGCTTCGGGCACCGCGCAGCAAGAAAGACTGGGGAAAATGGCGTCGGCTGATGCCTTTATACCCAATTCACAGCAGCTATGACGTCGGGTGAAGTGCGACATCAGCCGAGGCCAGACCCAGACTTTGGAATCCGGCCGACCGAAGGGCTGCCTGAGGCAGGACAACCCATTTGTTAGGACTGCAGATGCATCCTTGAAGGACATCTGTACTATGTTCATCTCGTTACACTGCTGCAGTCATTATACTTGGGTTGAATCCCAAAGCTGAGGAAGGGTGGCTGGGTTTATATAGGATTAGGAGTGGCTATGAGCCCCTGTAGAACTGCAGTGGCAAAGCCAGCTCTGTATTTGGAGTATGCAGGTAAGTGGTAATGCTTGGTAAAGGTGTGCACTGAGCTCCAAGTTGCAGCTTCCAAAATATCCTTTGTTGGTACTCCTCTAAGAAAGGCTGCTGAAGTGGCTGTTGCCCTGGTAGAATGAGGCCTAATGTTACTAGACACAGTTTTTCCATGCTGTATGTAGCAGAAATGGATACAATGTCCTATCCACTTTGAAATTGTCTGTTTTGAAATAGCCTTTCCCTGTGATGCAACAGCATATGATACAAACAGTTGCTCAGTTTTTCTGAAAGCTTTTGTTTTGTCCAAGTAGTAACTTAATTGTCTGTGGATGTCCAATGAATAAAGACGTCTCTCCCCTTTATTCTGGGGATCTGGATAAAAAGTGGTCAAGTGAATGGTTTGGTTAAGAGCCACACTAGATATTACCTTTGGCAAAAAGGTAGGGTTTGTTCTTAAGGAAACCCTGTCTTGATGGAAAATGATGAAAGGTTTCACTGCCATTAGTGCTTGTAACTCAGAGACTCTCCGTGCTGAAGTTATTGCCAGCAGAAAAGCAGTCTTCCATGACAAAAATTTTAATTCTGCTGAAATGGCTGGCTCAAAAGGTGACAGAGTAAGTTTTTCCAGAACAATGTTGAGGTCCCAAGTTGGTGCTCTCCGGGGTGGTCTTATGTTTTTTGCCCCCCTGAGGTATTGTCTTATTAAAGGATGTGAGAAAATAGGAGGATCCGTGTTGTAATGAGCTGAAATAGCTGAGGCGTGGATCTTAATAGATGAAAACGAGAGGCCTTTGTCCAGCATCTCAGTTAACTATTGCAGTATCCAAGGAATATTTGGGACAAGAGGGTTTAGGCCTTGTTTATGTACCACATCACTGTGGTGTTGTCAGTCTTTAGTAGCAATTGTCCTGGATGTAGAAAGGCCTTGAAAGCTGTCAGGGTGTGTTATGCAGCCAGCATCTCTTTTTGATTGATGTATAGATGCATTTGGTCTGTGGTCCACTTGCCCTGAACACATTGTCCTGCCATGTGTGCTCCCCAGGCGTAATCCGATGCATCCATTGTTATTGTTTGCCTGGCTGTGGAAGTAAAGGGCTGTCCCTTGTTGTGGTGACATGCCTGTGCCCACCATTGAAACTCCTGTTGAAGGCAGGGGATAAGTGGTATTATTGCTTCCAGACTGTGACTGTGCTGAGTCCATACACTTTTCAGATACCATTGTAACTTCCTCATATGCAGTCTGGCATATGGAATTAGTAGTATGCAAGATGCCATGAACCCCAAGGCCTGCAGAATTTTTCTTGCAGGGAGCTGGGTTTCTGTTGCCATCAATTGAAAATACTGAGTCAATTGTTTTTGTTTGTCTGGCGTGAGATAAGCCATCTTGGCCATTGTGTTTAAGCTGGCACCCAGGAATATTATCTCTTGTGAGGGCACTAGTTTTGACTTCTTTACATTTACTGTGTACCCCAGGCAACTTAATCTTTTTATAAACGCCAGATGCTTTAGAAGAATGTCTTTGCTTTCTGCTTGAATAAGGCAGTCGTCCAGATTTGGGTATATTTGAATTTCCCTTTGTCTGCAAAATGCAATTACTGGTGCCAGGCATTTTGTGAAGACCCTGAGTGCAGTAGATAAGCCAAAGGGCAGTGCAGAGAATTAGTAATGCGTTGAACCTGCTAAGAATCTGAGGTATCTTCTGCAATTTTGTCTGACAGGGACATGCAGGTATGCCTCCTTGAGGTCCACCTTTACTAGCCAAGCCTTCTTGCCCAGCATGGGAAGAAGCTGCTGTAGTGTCAACATTTTGAATTTGGGAACTTCCAGGAAAGTATTTAGAGTAGAAAGATCCAGAATGAGCCTCCAGGCTTTGTCCTTTCGGGGAACCAGAAAGAGTCTTGAGTAAAAACCTTGTCCTTGCTCTTGTGTTGGTACCTCTTGAATAGCTCTCATGTCCATGAGTGCTGTAATTTGTTTTTGAGCCTCTGCCCATTGATTTGGTGGCAGGTTTGGCATTCCTCTTAGCCTTGGTAAAGTATGAAAGTGGAACCTGTAACCTCGAGATACAATATTTAGAACCCATTTGTCTTGGGTGATCACATTCCAATTGTGTGCAAAAAGTGCTAGTTTTTCTCCCAAGGGAGCTGCCAAGAGAGTGGTGCTTGGCAGCTGGAGGGGGAAGTCATTGGGACTGTTTTCTGTAAGATTGTGGCCTGTCTTCCCCTCCTTTCTGGGTTGAAGCACCCCATTGGCGGGGCTTGTAAGAACCTTGTGGCTGACCTCTGCCTCTTGGGTGCCTGTATCTACCTCTGTGAGGTCTGTCTGTAGTTGAAAAGGACCAATTTTTTGTTGGCCAGTTTCTGCTAAAACGAGGGGGCTGAAACTGTAAAAAATCCTTGACCGTTTGCATAGATTTTGCCTTATCCTCCATTTTCTTTAATACTACTTCTGCTTTGACTCCAAATAAAACATCCTGCTGTAAAGGTGCATCCAATAATTTTGCCTTAACATGATCACGTAAACTTTGTTCTTTTAACCAAGCATGCCTATGGATGTCAGACCCTGTAACTGCTGCTCTACAAGAGGCTTCTAATGCATCAAATCCACATTGCAAAGTATGTTTGCCCACTTGTTCTGCTGCATGCAATAAATCCTGCATTTCCTTATAGCCAGGTAGCTCTGAATTTGGAAGCATTTTTTGTTTTAACTGAGAATTGCTGGTATTTCAGCATGTGAAATTGGCAATTTAAGGCCCTCATTCTAGATTTGCAGAAGTGTATACTTTCTTTCCCCATCTGTCTAAAGCTCTGGAATCCCTTTCAGAGGGAACTGGATTTTTAGCTGTAGAGGACTTAACACCCTTGGGACCCTGGGAAATGGTTTCTGGGTCAGCAACAGGGCTTTTGTATAGAAATTTGTGAGAGTCAGGGTCTCTGTAGTATCTGTCTGGTTTGACTGGGGCTGGGGGTAAAGAATCAGGATTTAAACTAGATTCCGAGTACACATCATCCAAAATGTCTAGAACTGGTGGAATTGCAAGGGGTCTGTACTGGGGCAGTAAAAGGAACTCTCGGTGCATTTTCTTGGAATCTGAGTAATCCTGGCCCTCCCAGTGAAAATGTTCTCTTCATAGTATGTAAGGTTTCCCCAAAAGAGTAGTCCTCTGGAGAAGAGGCTGAAGGAAATGATTCTTCAGCATCAGAATCCTCATATGGGGGAAAAGAGTATTCCTGTTCTGCTGAGGAGTCCGAGGAAATGGAGACCTGGTCAGATGAGTCATAATCTTCATCCTTTCTAGGCCTTTTATCAGGAGGGGGATCGGAACCCCTGATCAGAGCAATTAGGTCCTCGGCCATTTTGAGCATCTGTTTCTTAGGCATGGGGGCCTGTCCTGGTGAATGCTGTACTGGTTTCTTTATTTTTAATGGAGTTTTAGACTTGGCATAAGATTTAATAGTTAGTGTAGTCTGTTTGAATACACCTTCTGTAGCTGAAGTCTGTTCAACTGCTCCGGATCCCTCTGCAGGGATAGTCTCGGTAGGGCCTAAAGGTAAAGTATCCGGAGGCCCAGCCATCTCCGCATGGTAGTCGGAGGCATTCTGTGGGTCTAATGCAGCGGTCGTCAGGGGCTGCAAAGGTGGCTCGCTGAAAACCGGAGTACCGGTGACTGGCCTAGCAGAGGCCTCTTCGTCAGGCTTGGGTCTCGGATGCCTGTCCTTATCTTTGCACTTTTTGTGAATTCCGGTCATCGGTTGCTCTGACGGCATGGTGTAATTGAATTTTCTGCCAAAGTAATGTCGGGCAAAATCAAACCGACATTCAATAGTGCACTTGTTAAACCTAGCACAAAACCGACAACCAGTGACGTCGTGGTCTGGGCCTAGGCATGGAATACAGAAAGAGTGAAAATCCTTATGAGGTATTTGCTTCCCACAAGAAATACAATTATTAACTTTTACTGACGTTGGTCTGAGGCAAGAAAAAGTTTCCCCAATGGGGTACTTAGCTTTATAGAAGACTTCGGTTCTGAAATTCGGATTGAAAATTTCAGGAGTCGGCCGACCAGCACGTGCGAACTGCTTCTGCTTCGGGCACCGCGCGGCAAGAAAGACGGGAGAAAATGGCGTCGGCTGCATCTTATATACCCCTGGCACTCTGACATCAGGGAAGAAGTGACAGCAACCGATGCTGGACCAAGACTTTGGAACTCTGGCCGACTGCGGGACCGCCTGACGGCAGATAACCCAAGTTAATGACTGCAGCAGTGTAACACGATGAACATCCTTATTTTCAGCACAACCAGGAATCATTTTCTGTTTAAGCAATCCAATAATATGCTGATGAGACTTTAACATATGAAACTGGCAATTTAAGGCCCTGATGGCCAAGGTTGCCGAGGTGTATATCTTCTTACCCCATCTATCCAGGGCCCTGGAATCTCTATCAGAGAGAGTAGGATTTCTGGCAGTAGTTGCCTTAATGCTCTTGGGTCCCTGTGAAATGGTCTCAGGATCCGCAGTAGGATTTTTAAAAAGGAACTTGTGAGAACCAAGAACCCTGTAATATCTATCAGGTTTTCTGGGAGCAAGAGGTAAAGAGTCAGGGGCCAAGCCAGATTACGAAAAGGCATCGTCAACAATGTCCAGCACAGGAGGGATAGCTAAAGGCCTGTGTTGGGGCAGGAGTAAGAAATCTCCAAGCCTCTTTTTAGAATCAGAGTAATCCTGGCTTTCCAAATGAAAATGCTCTCTAAGAGTATGCAAGGTTTCACCAAAAGAAAAATCCTCTGGGGGAGAAGCAGAGGGAATAGAGTCCTCTGCATCAGAATCCTCATAGGTAGATAAAGGTTATTCCTGGTCATCAGAGGATACAGAAATTTCAGTATCCTAGTCAGAAGTATCATAAGCAAATTCAGTCCTAGGTCTCAGAGGGGGGAAGGTTGGCTTCCCCTGATTAAAGTAATAAGGTCTTCAGCCATTCTTATCATTTGTTTTTTTAGGCATAGTGGCCTGACCATGCGGTCTGGGCATCGGTTTCCTAGGCATGGTTCGAGTTTTAGGCCTTGAAGAAGAAGATGGCGTCAGTTTAATATGCAAGTCAGTAGGCCTGAATACACCCTCAGAAGCCGGTGCCTGCACAGCGGCTCTGGACCCATCCAAGGTAGAGACATCCACAGGTTCCACAGCTGAAGCATACAGGCTCCGAATGGGTCTCAGTAGAAGCCTGTGAATCTGAAGTAGCGGTTATCAGGGGCTGCGAAAGCACCTCACTGAGTACCGGTGAACTGGCGACTAGCTTAGGAAAAGTGTCGTCGGCAGCTTTGGACCTAGATGGCCTGTCTCTGTCTTTATCTTTGCATTTTTTTGGAATGTTGGTTGTCAGGTGGCTTACCGAAGACATATCTGGATAATTGAACTGAGTACCAAAATATTTAGAAGTGAAAATATACCAACGACGAATAGTTCATAGTTTAAATAAGACACAAAACCAACAGCGAGGTACATCGTGGTCAGGGCCTAGGCAAATCTTTATGAGGTATTTGCTTTCCACAAGAGATACAACTATTGACTTTTACTAACATCGGTTTAGAGCAAGAAAAAGTTTCCCCAGTGGGGTACTTAGCTTTAGTTGAAGACCCAAATGTGATGACTGCATCAGTGAAACACAAAGAACATGTGGTAGAATAATAGATTCTCTTTTCAAACCTGTCAAAGTCCTTCCCATCTTTGTCAGAGAAGGCAGGATTAGCATTAACAAGTTGTTTTGTTGCATCAGGATTAGACACAGAAATGACTGCAGGGTCAAATCTTTGATGAGAAAACAAAATACTAATAAGACCAAGAAACTTTAGAAAGTCTGTCTGCCTTTCCAGGGGCTAATTTCCAGTCATTATTAAAAGGTTTTAAAGCTTGCAATAAACTTTTACCCAAGCCAGTACACTCTTCCTCAACAGTAAAACACTGTGAAGAAGATAAATGTTTAACTTTTTGTTTCATTTTTCTAGGAACATCCCTAGGAGGAGGACAACTAATGGATGATTCTTCACCGTGGGCACCAGGTCACTTAACCAGCTAAGAAAGGATGCACCCTCCACTCCCTTTCCCTCTTCCAAGACCAATGCCTGCTACAAACATCTGAACAGTTACAGAGGATATGGCTGACATCCGGTCAATGGTGACTGGAAAACTCCACACCCTACAAGCTCTCCTCTCACTCTGGAGAATGCAGACATCTATGCAGTTACGGAGACTTGGTTTAAAGCCACAGAAAGTACACCGGCAGTGGAAGGCTAGAGTGCCTTCCACATATTTAGACCAACAGTAACACAAACAAGGGCAAAATATGGAGGTGTCAATCTACATCAGTGGCAAATACAACTCTAGTTTAGATAAACAGGATGCTTCCCTGGCATTCCTCCATGTCCAATTCTCCATAGACATGGTTTCCTACCATGTACTGGCTAGCTACAAGTTACCCTCTATGATCCATGAAGCTCCCAACTCTTACCTAGATGTACCAGAAGTGATCACCATCCAATCAATTCTCTATTCATGGGAGACTAACTACCCATCTATAGACTAGAAAACATTTACTGCCTCTTACTTAGAGCACAACATTTCCTGGACCAGACAGTGCACTCTCCAACCAGATGATCAAACACATTAGACCTAGGACCTAGTGCTCACTAACATGGGAGACCGCTGAACTCCACCCCCCACCCCCATCGCAACTTCACTGCAGAAGTCGAACCACAAAACTGTCTCCTTCAAAATAAAAATCAAACCAAAACAACCCAACTAAACCCATAGCAGTTGGGAACTGTACTAAAGCAAAAGTACAGGTCATTCAGTGACAGTTTATCAAAATTCACAGCTCACCCAAACCTCGAGAGCACATCTATCTATGCACAATTTACAGAAACCCTGTTGGCTGCATCGAGGCTGCCATACCTACCAGAAGTAAGCCCAGACCTAACACCAAAAACAAACCACATTGGTGGAATCCTTAACTTAACAGGATATATAACAAAAGAAAAAAGTCATGGCCAAAATCAGAAAGGGCAACCCTCACAGAGACAAGAGCTCTCTGTTTCAATTAAACAAGAAATGAAGGGGGTCTAATACAATCCAACAAGGCCAGAACAGCCTCCCAGGCTAGAGACAATCACAAGGCCTTCTTCAGCTATGTCAGGAACCTTAAAGGTAACACTCAGCAGTGAGCGGAACTAGTGGTAAATGGCACAACCTCCACTGACTAGGGTGACAGAACAAATCTAATGGCTGATAAATTTGGCTCCAACTTCCTCTCACTTCCTCCCACTATCCCCAGTGAAATTTCTTCTAGCATATTCTCCCCAGCTATCAACAAGGAGCGGGTCCTACAGGCGCTGGCTAATGCCCCAAAAAAAAAACAAAACAAACAAAAAAAAAATGCTTTATTGGGCCCTGATATCCCTGATTGCTTCCTAAATAATGACCTAGCAGGAATACATGAGGCACTCCGACTACAGTCCTAAAATAGGTTATGTGCTAGGTGAATGGAGGGCCAAAACGGTTATCCTTCTTCATAAAGGTGGACAATCAACTTACCTTGGGAAATGCAAACCCATCAGTCTGACAAGTCTAATATGCAAAGCCATGGAATTAATCATTATGCAAATGATCAATGAGGACATTGGCAACCTACATATACATTGGCAGTGTTAAGGGAAGGTCTTGCCTACTTAAGCCAGTAGATGTCTTTGAGAGTGTCATCATGGCAACAGATGTGAGGAAAATGGTGCATACCGCCTATCTTGACCTGGCCAACACATTCAGTACAATATTACACTCAGGTACTTGTTGACAAAATCTCAGAGTTAGGCATAAATCCTTACATAACTTGCTGGATTGCCATCTCACTCACAGATAGGACCCAAAAAGTCAGGATTGGTGAGACCACCTCCTCCAAGAGATCAGTGATCAGCAGATTGCCCCAAGGCTCTGTGTTGGGCCTGCTCCTGTTTGGAGTCCGCTTCTCTGAAGTCAAGCCTAATGTCAAAAGCCTCTAGCTCACAAAGTTCACAGACTAATGTCAACTAGGAGGTATTGCAGACTACCCCCACACCACCAGCATCCTACAAGAGTGTCTAACACAAACAAATGTCTGGTTCATTCCACCATCATATAGCCATGACAATAAGACAATCATTTTATGTCTCTCAACTCATAAGCAAGGGTATGGCATCCAGGTCCAAGGAAATAACAGTACCACTCTACTCAGCCCTTATCAGACCCATGACTGAGTATAATGCCCCCTCCGGCAAGTACCTAGCCAGGCATTGCAACAGCTGGAATGCCCTCAAAGATCCCTCACCAACAGAATCCAGGGTATGAATACCCTCTCCTACACAGATCGTCTTAAAGTCCCGTCTTTGTAGTCAGTCTCTTACAGGTTACTGGGAGGCAATCTATGCCTAACATACAAGGTGTATGCGTATCCAGAACTAATGGATCTCTTGCAGATCTGAAAGACAAACACCACCAGAAACACTAGATCCAAGGACCTGGACTTTGTTTGTGACAAACCGAACTTGGTGGAGGGACCAATATGTGTCTCAAAGGATCCCCACACTATGAAATAAGCTCCTCATCTACAAGAAGCAGAGTTCATCCATGACCTTGTTCAAAAGAAACCTTGACTATTGGATGGGAAATCACAAATTCACCCCAAGTCTGGCCCCAACATCTCTGATGGTCAGAGGTCAACAGTAAGTGAATTAATACCCGAATAAAATTCCCCCATAACCCTTAGCTTCCTCTTAACTAATGTACCCTACCATATAGGCGTTAAAGGATCTCTGGGACAAAATTAGATTGGGTTGCTTGGTTAGGCTTGTAAAAATCCTCGTGGTCATTTAACCTAGTATGAACCTATGAAGATGGAACTGTTGAAAAAAGGTGAAAGGTCTGAGGAACCAGTAATGGCTACAGTAAAGTCACCCACCAGCTGCTGAGGCATAGACTAAGCCCTCCGAGAGAACAAAGGCTTCCTGCAATTTTCTTTTCTCGAGTCCAGAGAAAGGTAGAAGTGTGGGACTGGTAAGCTGTCCAATGGAAGGTAGAAGTGTGAAACTGATAAACTGTTCTGTGGTTCTACCAAAGAGAAGCTAGACTACCAGTTTGCACAGCTGCAGTGAGTCCGTGACAGATCAAGTTGTTAAAATGCACAGTGACTGTCCCAAAATACACTTGCCTCTAATAAAATACACTTAAATCCAACAAAATTAGGATAATTTTTCTCAGAAAAAGACCTTGCAATAAGCACAAACAGCAAAAGTAAAAAAAAAAAAAAAAAAAAATAGAAGGTAAGCAGTCTTGTCAGACCTGATGTCTCAAGACACAGTAAAACAATAATTTTCTCAGACAACACAGTGCTTCTCACAGAAATCAGTTGTTGTTGTGTCTTTCGGCTTTTTCCTGGTTAGGGGTCGCCACAGCGGAACTCCGGTCCGCCAATGATTGGCAGTTGATTTTTATGTGCCGAGTTGCCGGCTCTGACGCACAACCTTCAACGAAGGTACACCCATTCACGCATGTCTCCTCACAGAAGAAAGACGCTCTAGCTGAAAATCGAATGGGACAACGTCTTGCTGTGAGGTGACAACGCTACCACAGCACCACCACTGCGGACTTCTCACAGAAATCAGTACATGTTATAAAATAAGGTACTGTGGAAGGTTTTCTCCAAAGTGAACATATCTGCCCAGCAATGGAAAGACCATTAGCCAACTGCCGATCCAAGCCTGTAAGAGAAGCACATTCTAAGGGTAGCAAGAATGTACTGAAGCTTTCAGCATTCAAGCTGCTGGTTTTCTCCTTCTGGAGCTCATACAACCAAGCAGCCAAGGTGCATATGTGAAGGAGCCCTGTGCTCTGCAAGACTGTCCAGTGTCCAGCTATTATACCCTAGCAGGATACATCCCATATAGCTATGGCTACTGCAGCAGTGATTTATGAATCAACATCAATACTTCTTTTACAATGAGTACCATCTACAAGACACAATGCAATTCATTGTAGAAGACACAAGGGCATAACCATTACCCTTCTACAGTACATTCACACAGTCTGTAAAAACAAATTCGCAAAGAGTAAGTTTCTGTACGAACTGCACAATTTCTGAGATGCGTTTCTTGAATGAAGACGGGTGTACTACTTGCATGCAACAGTACAACTTCTGTACATTTGTTACATGATGTTTAAAGACCTGAATCTCATTCAGCTGCAGAAAAAAAACAGGTTTCCTTGCTTCACTCAATTACTTGAAGTGGCCTTGCTCGGTAAAGTTTACAGTCTCTGTCTTTTGCAAATCCCCAACCCCCACTTCTGGGCAGTGCTACATTGAGTTTCAGTCTCCCGTAAGTAACTGGTAACCATAGCACCATCTGCTGAAGCATGTCAAATGTCTCAGCTTGTATGGCGACTTCAAAGTCAAAGTTGGAAGTCCTTTCTGAAGCCGATTAGTACTTGCACTCTTGCTCCATTTCACTTTTTTTTGTAATCTGCTCTTGAGCAAGGCAACAATGTATTCAGTTCACTGCCATTTCAATATGTACACCCATAAGAAGCACAATCAAACCATTTGCAGTGTTCATTTAATACTTCAGGGCATAAGTAAATATCAGTGCCACCACTGCAGTGTGATTTTTTTTTTGCAATGCATTTCAACCTTTTTCTCTTGTGAAGACTTGCTTCCTGAATCTGGCCAAAAGCTTTTTTATTAATGCAACCGCATATATACGATAAAATTTACAGTACTAAAAAATGAATTCTGCGTTCCATCTAAAATTCTCACTCACTCACAGCATCCACTTTTTTCTTAGTTTCCTGTATTCTTGAAGTCATTCTGCTGTTTTCAAATATCAGTTTCAGTACACATTTCAAAAAAGTATTCTGAATACCTGAACAAAGACAAAGTAGTCCCTTCCTTCGTGCCATGTCACGCCCTTCCTTCGTGCCATGTCACGCCACTATCACATTATGTTTCTTTTTCCACTCATTGTTCTTACTGTCACACACACCAGCTTTGTCAGTTTTGTTTCTTGTACAGGAACTATTTAGATTTTTACCAATACAAGTGACACTAACCTGGAAATCTCTTCCAGCTGCAACATGGAGAGTACAGTACATCAGAGACACATACTCACATATACACACTTCACAAGCAGCAGCTATGGAATTATTACCCTTTTCTCTAGTTCTACTGGCCAAAAACCTAATGGGTTACCAGGTACTAACTCACAGCAGCCAGCAGCTATTTTATTATTTTTTTTTTTTTTACCTACCCACCGTTTGCTGATTGAGTTAGCCCCACTAGGCCAGCAGCCACTTTTCAGGGGAGACCCAAAGTGGTATACATACTTACTAGAGGAAATTTGTCAAAGGCACCAGGGAACTTTTCCAACTTTTTTTTCATAAGCGTTGTAGGACCTTTTATATTCACCAGAACTGCCACTAACTCGGGCAGATGGGACCTTAGTTTAACACCTCAAAGGACAGCACACTCAGACTGTCACAACACTGCAATGTCACTAATGGAACATTAACCCAATCACTGGAGGTGAGTACAGAATCCACAGTACTTCTGATCTTAAAGACCCACAGGAGAGTGTGTTGCCTGTTGAACCACTAACACTACTAATCGTTACTGACACCAAAATTAACGATGTGCAGTAACTGGAATTTCTTCCTTTAAGATTTATAACCGGGACTATTGTTATACAAATGAGGGATGCAGCCCCCCCCCCCCAACTACTGCCAGGGTCAGCTTTCTTGCTTCTAAAAATAAAAGTTCACTATTTCATTGCTGCCGGTAACTATCAACAGCTCATTAATAAGCCTAGTTTGTTATATCAGTATTCCCAACCATAGTTCTCAACCGTTTAGCTTGAGTGTCAGAGACAAAGAAAAAATAAAGAGGGGGGGGTTCAAAGTCAGGGACAGATCTAAAGCATCGTCTTCTCAATGAGAAGATTAAAAAAAAAATAACAGCACATATGTTGTTGTGTCTTTCAGCTTTTCCCGGTTAGGGGTCGCCACAGCGGAACTCCGGTCAGCTAATGATTGGTAGTTGATTTTTACATGCCGAGTTACCAGCCCCGACGCACAACCTTCAACGAAGGTACACCCATTCACGCATGTCTCCACTCAGAAGACGCTCTAGCTGAGAATCGAACCGGACAGCGTCTGTGAGGCAACAATGCTACCGCAGCACCACTACCACAGATAATGGGAAAAAATCCTTTATCACCCAAGCAATTTAACACCACCAAAACCTCCAATACAGGCCAATCTTTACTCTTCTTGCTCTATGCAAATTACTCAGGGGGGGGGGGTATCCATGTTCAATACACCCACTACTACATCATCACCTATAACCTCCTCCCATAAACATAGGTTCTAGTCCAGCTGTAGCACATTTACAGCCTTATGGACCCTGACTGATGAAATACTGCTACCTATGGATACAGGCCAGCTCTCTGGCACAATCATCTTAATCGGCTTACAAAAGCGTTCAACCTCAACTGACCACAACATCCTTTTGGCTCCCTATTGATATCAACAAGTCAAAAAAGATGAAAAACACTAGAGAAGAACAAATCTCTAAAATCGCTCTTCTCATTTAAACTTTTTTCTGGGGAAGGACAGCCCCTCTGCACCACCATATGGGGGGGCAAGCCCCAACACCACCCTCCAAACTTTATATAGATATATATATAGATATATATATAGATATATATATATGTACACACACACACACACACACACACACACACACACACACACACACACACACACACACACACACACACACACACACACACACACACAAACTCAGAGATCATCATACCTCAGAGAAAAAGGGAATATTCCAAGAAATGGCATCTCGGGCTTAATATATGCAAGTCCATTCTTTCAAACATTCAGTATTCATATTTTGGGACCTGCTCTAGTCGGTACCAATATTTCAAGCAGTTACCAAAACCTACTATGCGTAGGCATAATCCTGATTTTCTACCTTGATTTCAAAATTGCCTCAGTAACTGCCACTTCTCTTTCAAACCTCAACATCCTAATCAGTCAGACTTCAAAAAGGAGTACCACACCATTTACTGAACTCATATTTGGTTGAAAATGTACGTAGAAATAAATTGTCGACTATAACAATAAAAACTTCTAATGTTACTTTTCATTTTACATCTCAACAAACATTAAGTGATTTATTTGAAAAGTATTAATGGTTTGGTTATTCAAAGGAATCTTCTTGTGGAATTTTTTAAATAAGTAGTGGGTTTGTTTTCTAATTTTTTTTCTCATTACATGTTTTCTTCTTTATCAAAATTCAATAAAAAAATTTAAAGGAGTACTACAAGGTTCTACACTTGCTCATCTACTATTTTCCATCTTAATAAATAAAGTTTCGCCTTGACCTACCTCATCTCTCCCCTCCTTCTCTATGTAAACAATATAGTACTACTGCACACAAACAGCAATGTACCCAAACTCCACAAAGACCTGCAAATAGATTCCCTAACCCTAACTTACTGGATCTCCCACAAAAGCTTCCTTCTCAGCTCCAACAAAACCAAAACTATGATTTCTGTCACCCAACAGAAACTTACATCTTTGCATATTTATGAACAAAAAAAATCCATACAAAACAGTACCTCTTAAATACCTTAACATTTGACTTGCCCTTTCCCTTAACTGTTTTCTTTGTGTAGCGGATGTGCAAGGAAACGTTAAATTTCTCATTCTCCAATTTCAAGCCTTCTTTTTTACTAAAAGGACCAGAACAGAGACAGGCAAAGGCATTCTACTCTCCCAACTTGAATATGACCTTCCTCAGATACCATCAGCATCAAAAAATCTCAATGAGCATTTAAACAATAACATTAACATTTTCTGATTGATTACAGAGTTTCCTAAAAATGGCCACCACTGTAAAACACTGAAAAAAGCAAAATGGCTCCCTGTTAAACAAAAGGTTGACCCTTTCCCAAGATCCAAACTATACAAGCGCCTAGTAAACCAGACCTTCTCTCCATGGGCACCGGAACCACAAAGCGTGGGGGGAGGGGAGCCCCCCACTTTTGCAGATCATCCATACCTCTGTCCCTTTCGTTTTCCGTGCCTCCCAACTGCCTCAATGATGTCAATGCACGTACTTCCGGCTGTTTTTTTGCGAGTGGGATATTCAGAAGCTGCTGCAGAAACAGAAATTTCAGAAGTCTGTAATGGAACAGATTTGCTGAATCTGGACTATAGGGCAGGAACGACAGGCAGTTAATTGCAGAGTGGAGCGGGGGAACGGACAGAAGCTGAATGGAGCGGAGCGGAAAAGTACAGTTGTGTACACTTACCATAAATGTAGATGTTCGAGTGTATTCACTGCTGCAGTCATTACATTTGGGTTATCTGCTTTGCAGTAGCCCTCAGTCGGCCTGATTAACAAAGTCTTGGGTCCTGCATCGGTTGCTGTCCCTTATTGAATGACGTCAGGTCGTCAGGGGTATAAAACATGCAGCCGAAGCCATTACATCAGTTTTTCTTGCCCCAGATGTCAGGTGCCCCCCTAATGGGAAGCAATTAAATTTATAAATACAAGGATATACCTCCAACAGAAAAGCAAATACACCAAAAAGCTTTTAGAGCATAGTAAGTGAGAGTAGGTATAGCCAAAGGAAGAAAAGGGGGCTGGGGGGTTGGAGGAAGGGTAACCAGGACTGCAACAGTGAATACACTCTAACATCTACATTTATGGTAAGTGTACACAACTGTACTATGTTCTTCGTGTTTCACTGTTGCAGTCATTACATTTGGGTAGATTCCCAAAGCTAAGGTTGGGGGGAGGAATTTAAATAAATAGAATTAGGACCAGCTATAAGGCCCTGCAAGACTGCAGTGGCAAAACCAGCCCTGGATTTACAGAAAATTGGCAAATGGTAATGCTTGGTGAATGTTGGTAATGCTTGGTGAATGTATGTACAGAACTCCAGGCAGCAGCTTCTAAGATGTCCCTAGTAGGGGCTCCCCTGAGAAAGGTTGTAGAGGTGGATGCAGCTACGGTTGAATGGGGTCTGATGACCTGTGGGATAGGTTTTCCATGGTGCTTATAGCAGAAATTAATGCAGTGGCCTATCCATTTTGAAATAGTTTGTTTTGAAATATCTTTCCCCTCTGTCCCTGCAGCAAATGCCACCAGTAGTTGTTCAGATTTCCTTTGAGGTTTAGTCCTGTCCAAGTAGAATCTAATCTGTCTGTGCACAGCTAAAGAGTGCAGTATCCTTTCCCCTTTGTTCTGTTGGTTAGGAAAAAAGGAAGGCCAATGAATGGACTGATTAAGAGCCACACTGGATACCACGTTGGGCATGAAGGAGGGACACCCTGTCCGCATGAAAGATGATGAAAGGTTCCACTGCCATAAGGGCGTGTAATTCAGATACCCTTCTTGCAGAAGTGATTGCCAAAAGAAAAGCTGTTTTCCAGGAAAGAAATTAAATATGCAGTAGCAGCTGGCTTGAAGGGAGGAAGAGTGAGATTCTCCAAGACAAAGTTAAGATCCCAGGCTGGAGATGGAGCTCTCCTGGGTGACCTTAGATTTTTGGCCCCTCTGAGGACCTGCTTGAGCAGTGGGTGAGAGAAGAGCGGCTCTGTGCTACAATAAGCTGAAATGGCTGAGGCATGAATTTTGACTGAGGAAAAAGACAAGCCCTTATGAAGCATCTCAGTTAAGTATTGTAGAATCTGAGGTAGATTGGGCACTGCTGCATTCATTCCTTGAGACTGGTTCCAAGTACAGAATCTTTTCCATTTTGCAGCATAAGATTTTCTAGTACTAGGCCTCCTTGCCTCTAAAATGATATCCATCCCTGATTTACTGAGGGATGGTAAAGGAGAGATCAGGTAATTAGCCAGGCTGCTAGGTTCAGGGTTTGCAACTGAGGGTGCAGAATCATGTTCTCCTGCTGAGACAACAGGGAAGGAATCTGAGGCAGGTGCCATGGAGCCAAGCGTGACACACTGCGCAGGAGTGGGTACCAGTGTTGGTGAGGCCAGTCTGGTGCAATTAAAATCGTCCTTGGCTTGTTCTGTTTGATCTTTAGTAGTACCTTGGAGAGCAGAGGCAGTGGAGGAAAGGCATAAACTGATGGGGTTTGCAACTGAGGGTGCAGAATCATGTTCTCCTGCTGAGACAACAGGGAAGGAGTCTGAGGCAGGTGCCATGGAGCCAAGCATGACACACTGCGCAGGAGTGGGTACCAGTGTTGGTGAGGCCAGTCTGGTGCAATTAAAATCGTCCTTGGCTTGTTCTGTTTGATCTTTAGTAGTACCTTGGAGAGCAGAGGCAGTGGAGGAAAGGCATAAACTGATGGGGTTTGCAACTGAGGGTGCAGAATCATGTTCTCCTGCTGAGACAACAGGGAAGGAGTCTGAGGCAGGTGCCATGGAGCCAAGCGTGACACACTGCGCAGGAGTGGGTACCAGTGTTGGTGAGGCCAGTCTGGTGCAATTAAAATCGTCCTTGGCTTGTTCTGTTTGATCTTTAGTAGTACCTTGGAGAGCAGAGGCAGAGGAGGAAAGGCATAAACGGATGGGTTTTTCCAGCTGAAGGATAGAGCATCCACTTTTCAAGCTTGCTTGTGGGGAATCCTTGTGCAAAATTTGTCCAGTTGATGGTTCTGGGGGGAAGCAAACAGGTCTATATCTCGACTCCCCCATTTGCTTGTCAACATGTTGAAAATCCTTGGTTCCAGTTTCCATTCATGTGGGTCCATGAGGTTTCTGCTTAGTCCATCTACCAGTGTATTTAGTTTTTCTGGCAGGAATTTGAGCTTGTAGATTCACTTGGTAGCGCAAAGCTGTGTTCCACAATGCCATGGCAAGTCTGCAGAGGGGGTAAGAATGTGTACCCCCCTGCTTGTTTATGTACCACATGACAGTGGTATTGTCTGTCTTTACCATTAGTTGTCCTGGAAGAATGTCGTCCTTGAAGGCTGTCAGGACATTCTGCACAGCTAACATTTCCTTTTGATTTATGTGCAGGTGCATTTGATATGGGTTCCATTTGCCCTGAATGCACTTCCTTGCCAGGTGAGCCCCCCATGCATAGTCTGCTGCATCTGTTAAGATTTGTTTGTCAGGGGGTAATGTGAATGGTAGTCCCCTGTTTTGGTGGCAAGCCTCTGCCCACCAAAGGAATTCTAGGCGTAGGCAAAGTATGATAGGAATCCTTGCTTCCAGATCCTGTGAACGTTGACACCATAAGCGTTTGAGATACCACTGTAGTTTCCTCATATGCAGCCTTGCTTATGGAATTAAAAGAAAGCAGGAGGCCATGAACCCCAAGGCTTGCAGTATTTGTCTTGCAGATAGCTGGGTTTTTGTGGCCACTTGTTTGAAGTAAGTTGTCAAATGTATCCGTTTCTCTGGCATGAGGAAAGCCATCTGGAAAGTTGTATTCAAGCTTGCTCCCAGGAATATACAGGGTACCAAGTGGGATTTCTTTTCATTTATGGTGAACCCCAGACAAGTCAGTACCCTTTGAACAAAGGCCAGATGACTGAAAAGAATGTCCTTGCTTTCTGCCTGAATTAGACAATCATCCGGTATGGGTATACTTGAATATTTCTTTGCCTGCAAAATGCAATGACTGGAGCTAGGCATTTTCTGAATACCCTGGGTGCAGTAGATAAGCCAAAGAGCAGTGCAGAGAACTAATAGTGCATGTACCCTGCTTTGAAGCGTATGCATCTTCTGCAAGACTCCCTGATAGGGATGTGCAGGTATGCTTCTTTCAAGTCCAGTGTTGCCAACCATGCATCCTTACCTAGCATAGAAGTAGCTGGTGAAGAGTCAGAATTTTGGAATCACCAGAAAGGTGTTTAGAATGGAAAGGTCCAGGATAGGATGCCATGTATTGCCTTTTCTGGGTACCAGGAAAAGTCTTGAATAGAAACCTTGTCCCTTTTCCTCTTCTGGTACCAATAGCCCCCATGTTTGAGAGAGCGTGTACCTCTGCCCACTGATTTGGGGGTAGATCTGGCCACCTGCTTGGTGTTGGTAACATGTGGAAATAAAATCTGTATCCTTGGGACACTATATTTAGAACTCATTTGTCCTGGGTAATGAGTTCCCAGTTTTTGGCCTGCAGACCAATCTTTCCGCCTAAAGGAGCATTCAGTTGGGAAGTGCTTGGAAGTCTTAAAAGCAAGTCATTGAGATGGTTTTCCATAGTGGGGAGTCTTACTGCTCCCAGGTTTGGGTGCGGAAACCCCCCACTGCCAAATCTTGTGTGTCCCTTGGGACTGAAACCTGGAGTTTCTGCTGTGTCTGGGTTTGGCTTGAGAAGACCTGAAAGGGGCCGGAAAGGACCAATTTTTTAGAGGGCCAGTGCCTACTAAATCTAGGACCAGTGCCTACTAAATCTAGGAGGCTGAACCTGCAAGAAATCTTTAACAGTTTGCATAGATTTAGCTTTATCTTCCATCTTTTTAAGAACTTCCTCAGCCTTGCTGTCAAACAGGCGGTCCTGATTTAAGAGAGCATCCAACAATTTAGCTTTAACATGATCTGGCAAAGATTGCTCCTTAAGTCAAGCATGCCTTCTGAGCACAGACCCAGTAACAGCAGCCCTGCAAGAGGCCTCTAATGAATCAAATCCACATTTCAAAGTATGTTTACCAACCTGTTCAGCAGACTGCATTAAATCCTGTAATTCTTTACTTTCAGCAAAGTCAGGCATTAACATCATTTTCTGTTTAAACAATCCAATAACATGTTGTTGATATTTCAACATATGAAACTGGCAGTTTAAAGCCCTAATGACCAAAGATGCAGAAGTGTAAACTTTCTTACCCCATCTATCCAGCGCCCTGGAGTCTCTATCAGAGGGCTAGCAGTACAAGCCTTAATGCCCTTGGGTCCCTGTGAAACAGTCTCTGGATCCACAATAGGATTTTTGAAAAGGAACTTGTGAGAATCAGGAACCCTGTAATATCGGTCAGGTTTTCTGGGAGCAGGAGGCAAAGAATCAGGGGACAAACTAGATTCTGAAAAGACATCCTCAACAATGTCTAGTGCAGGAGATATAGCTAAAGGCCTATGCTGGGGCATGAGTAAGATATCCCTAAGCCTCTTTTTAGAATCAGAAAAATCCTGGCTTTCCCAGTGGAAATGCTCCCTTAGAGAATGTAAGGTTTCACCAAAAGAAAAATTCTCTGGAGGGGAAGCAGAGGGAATAGAGTCCTCTGCATAGAGAAGGGCAAATCCAGATCATCAGAAGAATTAGAAAAATCAGAATCATGTTCAGAAGATTCATAAACAACTTCAGGTCGTAGGTGTCTTAGAAGGGGGAGGTTGGCTTCCCCTGATTAGAGTTATAAGACCTTCAGCCATTTTAATCATTTGTTTTTTAGGCATAGAGGCCTGAGCATGCGGCCTGGGCGTCGGTTTCTTAGGCGTGGTTCGAGATTTTGGCCTAAATAAAGAAGGAGGCGTCGGTTTAATATGAAAGTCCTTAGACCTGAAAACACCCTCAGAAGCCAGTGCCTGCACAGTGGCTCCAGACCCATCCAAGGAAGAGACATCCGCAGGTTCCACAGTTGAAGCATCTCGTGGTATACTGGACTCCGAATGGGTCTCAGTAGAGGCTTGCGAGTCAGAAGTAGTGGGTATCAGGGGCTGCAAAAGCGCCTCACTGAGTACTGGCGAACTGGCTTAGGAGAAGCGTCGTCAGCAGCTTTGGACCACGGTGGCCTGTCTCTGTCTTTATTTTTGAGTTTTTTCAGAATCCCGGTAGTCGGAAGGCTAACAGACGACATTTCTGGATAATTAAACTGAGGACCGAAATATTTAGAAGCAGAAATATACCGATGGACAGTGCGCTGTTTAAATAAAGCACAAAACCGACAGCAAGGCACATTGTGGTCAGGGCCTAGGCAAGGAATACAGTATGAATGAAAATCTTTGTGAGGTATTTGCTTTCCATAAGTAATGCAATTATTAACTTTTACTGACATCGGTAAGGAGCAAGAAAAAGTTTCCCTAATGGGGTACTTCGCTTTAGTTGAAGACTTCGGTTCTGAAACTCAAAAACAAAAATTTCAGGAGTCGGCCAACCGGCACTTGCGAATTGCTTCTGCTTCGGGCAACGCATGGCAAGAAAGACTGATGTAATAGTGTCAGCTGCATGTTTTACACCCCTGACGACCTGACGTCATGGAAGAAGGGTCAGCAACCGACGCAGGACCCAAGACTTTGTTAATCAGGCCGAATAAGGGCTACTGCAAAGCAGATAACCCAAATGTAATGACTGCAACAGTGAAACATGAAGAACATCGGAAAATGCTACTGGAGGAGTCTGGCAATCTATCAGAGTGAGAATGCTACCGGAGGATCAGAGTGAGTACACTGCTGCTGGACTGTAGTGTGTGTCGGTCTGTGTCTGTGTGAAAATGCCCCCAAGCAGGATACATCTGGTGGCTAGAGGTACTCAGGCTCAAACCCTGTACCTTGGGTACAGGTAAAAAAAGAGCCTAAAGTCCCTAGCCACCATCACTTGTGAATTTATACCTCACATTTTTGTTCTGTTCTTTCTGGTTTGCATGAGTGGTGAAACAAAACCTTTTATGCTAGCAATTTTCTAAAGTTATAAAATCAGTATTTGAAATGTGTCCCCATTTTGGGGCTGTATTCCCCCATTATTGGCTTTGTTCTGTATTTTTGTGCTAAGAGGTTGAGCGCTATGGTGAGAAGTGAGAACTGAATTCACTAAATGATATGATAGCCATTTAAGTTTGTCTTCCTATCTTTCAAGAAACTGCTGATTTAGCTTAGTGGTATGTTGCTCTGACTGTAGTGCACAGTGTTCTGTGTTCAAGACTTGGCAGTGAAATGCATGGTGGCAACATTTTATGCAAGCAACTTTCCAAAATTATACATGCAATGTTTAAAATGTGTCCCTGTTTTTTGGCCTTTTGCCACCCCCAATGGAAAATAAGTTCAAGAAGCTGTGCAACATGCCTATGGCTTACAGTGTACTGCGATTCTGTATTTATATATTGTGTGTAGAAGTAGGCCGTCATCATGGAAATGTTCTGAAAAGGGCAGTTTTGTCATTATTGGTGCATGCGCTTTGCTTCACTGCCTACTGGAAAAATGTTCAAACAATAAATTTAAAATGCAATTGTGTGTGGAAGTAGACAGTTATCATGGAAATGTTCTGAATAGGGCAGTTTTGTCATTATTGGTGCATGCATTTTGCTTCATTGCCTACTGGAAAAAAAGTTCAAACAAATTTAAAATGCAGTTGGGTGTGGAAGTAGACCTTTATGATGGAAATGTTCTGAATAAGGCAGTTTTGTCATTATTGGTTAATGCATTTTTGTTTCATTGCCTACTGGAAAAATGTTTAAACAATAAATTTAAAATGCGCTCTAACTTAAGTCTAACAAGTGTGCCGTATTATACAAGGAATATATTTTAATACAATCAGGAAGGTGAATCAAGGAATGCATACATGCATGCATGGCCTTAAAAATGTGTTTGAAAACAGCCCAAAGGAAAGTGTGAAAGGCTCAAAATCATGGGCAAATTTTAAGCTTTACTATTGTTACCAAAGCAATGGATGAAGGTAAAACAGTTCATGCCACATTACCTTGACCTGGCCAAGCCTAGTTTTGACACAATCCCCTACTCAGGTGTAGTACAAAAGATGAATAATGTAGGAGAAAACACTTACATCACCAGCTGCAATGCCAACTTGGCTCACAGGATGCAGGAGATCAAAACAGGGGAAGAGACCAGTCACCAATGGAGTCCCCCAGGGTTCGGTGCTGAGACTTTTCTGTTTGGCATATACATCTCAAAAGTAAAAGGAGATACCAAAGAGCTTTGTCCAGCTAAGTTTGAGATGACTGCAAGCTAGGAGAAGTTATTGAATCCCCAAATGACTTAACCATCATGCAGGAAGGTTTGTCTCAAATAATAACTTGAGTCAAAATCATGGCAATGCCCTCCGAGAACTGATCCAATTGTTTGGCATTTGGGAACGTGCGTGTACAGTGACCTAACTTTTGACCAACATGTGCCCAGTGTCATAAGAAAGCCTTTCTATATTGCACAGCTTATAAACAAATTGATTGTGACTAGATCTAAGATGCTGTTGTCCCCCTTTACAAAGCTCTCATTGTGTCAATCATTTTGTATAATGTCCACTTTGGCATGTATCTGTCCAGCCCCATGCAACAACTGGGATACCTTACTAAAAGGATACAAGTCCTAAACAATAGGTCTTGCATGGACCACCTCAAAGATTTATTACTATACTCAGTATCCTACAGAGTGCTTAGAGGTGACGTGTCTGGCATACAAAGCATCCTCTGACATAATACAGATGGACCTACTGAACATCTGCAAGTCAAATGGCATCAGAAATGCTCGGTCCAGTTATCTAAACTGAATGCTGTGGAATGATGGATGTATATCACACAGACCACCACTGTTCCTGAACAGACTATCCATAAATAAAGCAAAGCTCATCCATATATATTCAAATGCAACTTGAATCTAAGGATGGGTAACAGAAAATGTACTCCAGGATTTCCCCTCATGCCACTAATGGATAGAGGCAGTTTCTAAATGCTGCATCCCTTACATGGGCCCCCTCAAATTATCTATGGTATGATCACAGTTGTTCTCACTAGGGCTAATATACAATTATCAGCCATGGGGATAGCCAAGACTATCCAGAAAATGTTAATTCAAGCACCAAAAGGGAATTGGCTAAGCTTAAAATGTCCTCCAAGTGAACCTATGTTGTGGCAGCAAATAGTTGTGTAAAAAAATAAATAAATAACCCTTTTTAGTTCACTAAGTTGCCCACGTCACCCTCTGCCCCCCAGTCTAACAGCTTCCGGCACCTATGCTTCTCTCTCCTCTAGCAATGAAACTAGACAAACTTCCTCTTACAGCCGCAGAAACCACAATCACTTTTGCCTCACAATGCAATATTCCCAAACTAAACTCCATTGTACAAATCATTGCTTTACTACAACAGGTACAAAATTCTGAGAAAGTTTCCCCCAAAAATAAAAGACACCTCATCTTATGCAAAATTTAGACCTCAAATAAAGGCCCATGTCCTCTCATCAGTCACATGCCACTGCCTCTCATCCAGCCACATCACCTAACTGAGCTACGTCACCCTCTTTCTCCTACTAGTAATGCTCTTATTGTCCCTTACACAGCAGGTTCTATTGCACCAATCTACAATTCTCACTCGCATTATCTTTTGCTTAATATAACTTCTTCTTCCAACTCCTGACAAACTTTAAAATCCTTCATTCCAGTTAACTATCATATCATTACACACATCTGTAACGATAAGACAGACACCTCACTTTCTACATATTTGTACTGATTTATTGCAAACAATGTATACTGCAGTTGTGGACTCTACATTTCTGTAATCTGACATATAGAAATTGTTTGTATTCCCGAGCAGAGACTAAAACTGGTCACCTCTTATTAGTGTGCTGTCCCGGTAAACAAATTATAAATATATAAATGTTTTAATATGGATTTTAGTGACTGTGATCCTCAAAGATTTTTCAGAGCATCACTTATTTTACAAGGGACAGAGCAAATACTTCTGATAAAAACAGAAACAGTTGAGGTATTTTCCCAATATGTCCCTGGTTAGATGTCTGAAAACGGTACTCTGTGATCCAGTACACTTGTTCAAAACAGCAATAAACAAAGCAAGCAAATACCTCACTGTATGGTTTCTTACATACTTATGTTGCCACAGTAGTATAACTAGGGCAGGGCAAGAAGGGCAACTATTTTTGTTTCAGCACTTGTTCAGAACTTATTGTAAGCACTAAATAAGCTACGAATTACTACAGCACTCAACTTTCCACACTGTCTAGAGGAAAACAGTTTCTAGTACTTAAAAAAATAAGCACCTATCCAGGCATGTCTAAGGGTCAGCCCCCGGTGTTTTCTCCTGTCTACCTGATGAATCTGGGCATCTTGGGGCAATGAGGTAATTGCCTCATGTACACAGACAACCCTCTCCTCCTACCACCCAACACTACAACCTGTGAGAGATGCACTTATATAGCCAAACTGGAAGCAAAGCTCTCTTCACCCAAGACTGGACTAGACAGTCAAGAGGAGAAGGTAAACACTTGCGCCACACCACACTCAGCACATAGTCCCTCAAAACCTACACTACCAAAACACAAACACAGAAACACAAAACACACATCTACATTCACAGAGGCTCTCAGTAAAAACCTGCCCAAGCAACAGGGACCTCCAAAGCAGAAACACAAGCAACCTCCACCCCCCCAACACAACCCAAATGACACATAGCCCACAAACTCAGTGTGCCACTCAACCACAGCCCATAAGGCATAACAACGTACCCAACACACTAGTCATAGGTGACTATAGTCAGGCACACTGATGTTCCACTCACCAGGCTAAACAAGGAGAAAGTTACTGTCAGCTGCCTGTCGGATGCCAGGATCCGCCACATAATGCATGCACTCAGGTCACTCCGCAACAAGTACAAATATGACTCTGTCATTGTCCATGTTGGTGTGAATGACCTGAGACGTACCTCCTTGGACTACATGAAAAGGGACATGGAGGAGCTGTCCGATCTTGTAGCCCAGGCAGGTATGACCCTAGCCCTGAGTAGCATCCTGCCATCACCCAGAATGATACCACAGTACAAGGACAAAATGATTGACTTCAACAATTGGCTAAGCTTCTGGTGTCATTCTAAGGGGATCCAGTATCTGTCTGCCTGGGATGACATGATCGATAAGCCACGATGCTTTGCCAGAGATGGCCTGCACCTGTCACCCCTGGGATTCTGGATACTGGCAAAGGCTCTAGCCACCCCTATAGTGCCTTTTTTAGGCAAACTCCTTAAAATGGAGAACATAGACATCTGTGCAGTGACAGAGACCTGGTTCAGGGCTCCAGAGAGTACCCCTGCATTACCAGGCTATAATTCATACCACACCTTTCGGCCACCTAACCTGGACCGAAACACTAAAGGCGGAGGCGTGTCCATTTATTAAGGATATCCACACCTCCAGGCTAGTTGCTCAGCATAATGCATCCGAGATTATCCAAGTGCAACTAACTCTGGGCAAGACTGCAATCCAAATTGTAGCTTGCTACAGATCCCCCACCATGCCCCAGGATTCCCACTCCTCATTTCTTAATACACTGGAAAATAATACACTGGAAAATATTAGGGTACAACCTAACACCCTAATAATGGGTGATTTCAACTACCCTACCATTGACTGGGAAAACTACTCATGTACCAACTCTTGTGCTCAACGTTTTCTGGAATTCATAAATTCCAATACCATGGATCAACTTATCCACACCCCCACCAAGGGCAGCAATATCCTAGACCTGGTTATTACCAACATGGGCAACCAGTGCTCCACACCAGAGGTCAATTCTTCGTTGGTCAGATCCGACCATAAGCTAATCACCCTAGACATCCACATCCCTCCTCCACCCCCCATTAGGGAAACCACAGTAAAAAATTTCTCCAAAGCCAACTTCATGCTTCTTAAGACAGAAGTGGCAAACTTCACAACACCCATGCTGACGGATAATAGAGGTATGACTGCTGAATCCTACACAAATGCACTTTATAAGCACTTACATGAGTGCATGGATCATGCAATCCCTAACAGAACCAAGATGCTATCCTCCAAAAAAAGGAAGCCAATCTGGTGGTCCCCTGCCATAAACAAACTCTACAACAGAAGAAAGAAACTGTTGCAAAAAAGAGTAAAATCCCATGTTTGGAGAAACTCCCTGGTCAGCTTCAGTAAGAAGCTGAGATCCCTCATAAAATCCTCCAAAGCTAGTTATGAAAACAAAATCGCCACTGACTCTAAAGACAACCACAAAGCATTCTATAGCTATGTCAAGAATCTCAATGGCAACACTCAGATCTTCTCTGAGTTACAGCACAATGGCACTAAATATACAGAACCAACGGATATTGCCAACATCCTGGCAGATAGGTTCAGTGCTAACTTTACCGCTCTGTCATCCCCTAAAGGGCCCATCTCTATACCAGAAGAATGCAAAGTTCCTGTAATCACGGCTTCACAGGTAAAAAACACACTATCCAAAGCCAAGAACACAGCATCCATGGGACCTGACGACATCCCAGGCTGTGTTTTACATGAACTACAGAACGAACTGGCACCCTACCTAAGTAACTTGTTCAATCATAGCCTCACCTCAGGCTATGTGCCCACTGAATGGCGCACAGCGACAGTTATCCCACTCCGCAAAGGGGGAGCCACCACAGACCCCAGAAACTACTGCCCCATTAGCCTAACGAGCCTGGTCTGCAAGGCTATGGAGCGTATCATCATGGAACTTATAAACAATGACATCGGTAATCTCCAAACTCAGGACCCCACCCAGTTCGGGTTTGTAAAAGGCAGATCATGTCTCCTAAACCTGATAGACTTCTTTGAAACAGTCACCAAAGTCGTAGATGAGGGTAACGTGGTTCACACAGCTTATCTACATCTCGCCAAGGCTTTCGACACCATCCCCCACTCTGGAATTATAGATAAGCTCACTAAATTAGGTATAAATCCCTAGGTCACAAGATGGGTTGCCAACTGGCTCACTGACAGAACCCACACTGTGAAAGTAGCAGACTCCAAATCCAGGTTCAGACCAGTGACCAGTGGAATACCACAGGGTTCATTCCTGGGTCCTCTCCAGTTTGGTATCTACTTCTCTGAAGTACAGGCCAACACAGAAGGTCTTTGGCTAACGAAGTTCGCAGATAACTGCATGTGGACATCCTACAAAAGGGCCTTGCTGAGACAGATGCCTGGTGTCAAAGCCATGGCCTCAAGCTCAATGCCAAAAAGTGCATTGTCATTCCTTTTGGTAAAAACTCAGTACCCATGAACTACCACATATGTGGTAGTCTACTTAACACCGAAAGTGTGATAAGAGACCTTGGGACACAGGTGGACAGTAGTCTCTCCTTTGATAATCACATCGCCACAGTAGTCAGGAAATAGTACAGTTTTGTACCTACCATAAATGTAGATGTTCGAAGATCCACATTGCTGCAGTCCTTACACTTGGGTAGTCCGCTGTCCTCGGTCGGCCCGAATATCAAAGTATTAGGCTGACGTCGGTCAAGGCGCTTAAGACTGAAATCAGAACGTCAGGGTACAAATGCGCATGACCGACGCATATCCTCAGTCTTTTCTTGCCCCAGATGTCAGAAGACCCTAAAAAGAAAGGTCAAAACCAAAAGACAGCAAAAAACAACCAACCACCCTTGTACTAATCATATGTACAATATATACAATATCCACAATATTCACAACCCAAACCACACAACCGCCTCTAACTACAGAGGGGAAGGAGGGAGGGTAAATTGGACTGCAGCAATGTGGATCTTCGAACATCTACATTTATGGTAGGTACAAAACTGTACTATGTTCTTCATCTCACATTGCTGCAGTCCTTACACTTGGGTAGAATCCCAAAGCAGAGGAAAGGGAGGATGGCAAAACTATAAAGCATTAGGAGCTGCCAAAATGCCCTGTAAAATTGCAGTGGCAAAACCAGCCCTAGATTTAGAGTAAAGTGGAAGGTGGTAATGCTTAGAGAAAGTATGCACTGAACTCCAAGTAGCTGCCTCCAAAATATCTTTAGTTGCCACCCCCCTTAAAAAAGCTGTAGAAGTGGCAGTAGCCCTAGTGGAATGAGGCCTAATCCCAGCTGGAATTACCTTACCATGATGGGAATAACAGAAAGCAATACAAAACCCAATCCACTTAGAAATAGTTTGTTTTGACACAAGCTTGCCCTGAGAACCCAAAGCAAATGAAACAAATAACTGCTGAGACTGCCTGAACCCTTTAGTTCTGCTCAAATAATATCGCAACTGCCTGTGTATATCCAAAGTGTGCAAAATCTTTTCCCCTTTATTTTGGGGGTTTGCATAAAAAGTAGGCAAATGAATAGTTTGGTTTAAAGCCACACTAGAAACCACTTTAGGCATAAAGGAAGGATTAGTGCAAAGATACCCTATCCTTATGGAAAATTAAGAAAGGCTCAACCTCCATAAGGGCCTGCAATTCAGAAACCCTTCTCGCAGAGGTAATGGCCAACAAAAAGCAGTCTTCCATGATAAATATTTCAACTCGGCAGTAGCTGCAGGCTCAAAAGGTTGTAGAGTGAGTTTCTCCAACACAAAATTGAGATCCCAAGCAGGAGTAGGAGCTCTACGTGGGGTCTTATATTCTTTGCCCCTCTAAGGAATTGCTTAAACAAAGGATGAGAAAACAATGGTGGGTCACAGTCATAGTGAGCAGAAATTGCTGCAGCATGAACCTTAATAGAAGAGAAGGACAAACCTTTGTCCAGTAACTCAGTAAGATATTGAAGAGCCACACTTAAATTAGGCTTAGAAACATCAAATTCCTTTGCTGTACTCCAAAATAAAAATCTCTTCCATTTATCTGCGTACACTTTCCTTGTACTAGGCCTTCTGGCCTCCAAAATAACATTCAAAACTTGCTGTGGAAGCTGAGACCCTCCAGGGTTTAAAACAGAATATGCCAGGCTGTTAGATGTAGAGAGTGAAGTTTGACATTGAGTAAATGACTGTTCTCCTGAGACAGCAGGTGTGGAATCGAAGGCAAAGGCCATGGAGGCTCCCGTACCAGACTTCTCAGTAATGGGTACCAGTGCTGTCGAGGCCAATCTGGAGCTATTAAAATCATCTTTGGCTTGTCCTGTCTGACCTTCAGGAGTACCTTTGGGAGGAGAGGCAGAGGTGGAAAGGCATACACATGAAGATTGCTCCACTTGAATGAAAGAGCATCCACTTTCCAAGCTGTGGGATGAAACCTTTTGTGCAAAACTTTGGCAGCTGGTAGTTTAGTGGAGAAGCGAACAGATCTATGTCTGGAGTTCCCCATAACACTGTCAATTTCTGAAATACATGAGGATCCAATTTCCACTCGTGGGGATCCATAATTTGTCTGCTCAACACATCTGCTAAGGAGTTCTGTGCTCGGCAGAAACCTTGCCTGAAGATTCAGCTGTAAACTGAGAGCAGTCTCCCACAAAATCATTGCTTGCCTGCATAGAGGATAAGAATCGTTCCCCTTGCTTGTTGATGTACCACATGACAGTTGTGTTGTCTGTTAGAACCAACACCTGCCCTGGAAGAAGTAAATCCTTGAAAGCTATTAATGCATATTGGACTGCTAACATCTCCTTCAAGTTGATATGTAGATGTTGAAGTCTGGCAGGCCACGTGTCTTGTACCCACTTTCCATTTAGATGAGCTCCCCAAGCTTTGTCTGAGGCATCTGTCGTTAGAATCTGACTCGCCTCTGGTCGGGTCACAGAGAGTCCCTTGTTTAGGTGACATTCCTGAGCCCACCACAAAAACTCCTTTTGAATGCAAGATATTATCTGAATGACAGTGTCCATATCTTGGCAGTGCTGTGTCCATACATTTTTGAGATACCATTGTAGCTTCCTCATATGCAGTTTGGCATTGAGAAGCACCAGAATACAAGATGCCATGAACCCCAAGGCTTGAAGGACTGTCCTTGCAGTCAGCCTGGACTGATGAGACAATTGATGGAAGTAAAGAGAAAGATTCTTTTGTTTGTCCGGGGTCAAAAAGGCCATCTGGGACGCTGTATTCAGTCTCACACCCAGAAAGCACATGTCCTGAGAGGGTACTAGACTGGACTTTATTTCGTTCACAGAATACCCCAGGCATCTTAGCACTGCTATCACATACTGTAAATGATGAAGAAGTTCGTCCTTTTCTTGGGCCAGAATCAGGCAATCGTCCAAATAAGGATAGATCTGTATTCCTCTTAGCCTGAAGAAAGCTATCACTGGAGCCAGAACTTTCGTGAACACTCTGGGCAGTAGATAAGCCAAAGGGCAATGCAGAGAACTGATAATGAGAAGTCCCAGCCCGAAAACGCAGATACTTCCTGCAACTGAGCCTGATAGGAACATGAAGGTAAGCCTCCTTGAGATCCAGAGTCACCATCCAGTGATCTTTGCCCAGCAGAGGCAAAAGCTGTTGTAACGTCAACATTTTGAACTTGGGAATGTCCAGATATGTGTTGAGGATAGATAAATCCAAAATTGGTCTCCACGTGTTCCCCTTCTTTGGTACTAGGAACAGGCGAGAATAAAATCCTAGGCCCACTTCTGGTAGAGGGACCGGTTGTATGGCCCCTATTTGAAGTAGCAGAGAAATTTGTTTGTGAGCCTCCAGTCTTTGCTGAGGAGGAACGTCTGGCATGCCTTTGAAAGGAGGCAAGGTATGGAAATAAAACTTGTAACCTTGGTGTATGATATCCAATACCCATCTGTCTTGAGTAATCAAACTCCAATTTTCCTTGAAGAGTGCCAACCTTCCTCCCAAAGGTGCTGCCAGGCAAGAAGGATCTGGCAGCTGAAAAGGTAGGTCATTGGGCCTGTTTACGAAAGGACTGGCCCCTGCCCTCACCCGAAGACTGTGCAGGTGAACTCCCCATTCTAGGTCTGAAGGAACTCTGAGCTCTGCCCCTACCACGTCTAGATCTACCCCTAGACTGAGAATCATAAGAAGGATACGTCCACCCCTTAGCAGGCCAATTCCTACTAAACTTCGGAGGCTGAACTTGCAAAAAATCTTTAACAGCCTGCATAGACTTAGCCTTGTCCTCCATTTTCTTCAAGACTGACTCCACAGGTGAACCAAACAACACATCAGACTGTAAAGGAGCATCCAAAATCCTTGTCTTAACATGGTCAGATAAATTCTGATCCCTCAGCCAGGCGTGCCTGCGAAGAACTGAACCAGTGGCAGCCACCCTAGACGAGGCCTGTACAGCATCAAAACCACATTGTAAAGAATGCTTACCCACCTGTTCCGAGACATGCACCAAATCTTGTAATTCTTTACACTCAATGCCTTCCGCCAGAGCATCTACCTTAGACTTCAATTGAGAAAGAAGATAGTTTTGATATTTCAACATGTGAAACTGGCAATTCAAAGCCCTCATAGCTAAGGTGGAAGAAGTATAGACTTTCTTTCCCCATCTATCCAAAGCTCTGGCCTCCTTATCTGGAGGAACCGGATTTTTTACAACAGAGGCCTTGACACCCTTAGGTCCCTGACTAACAGTTTCTGGGTCCGCCCTAGGACTCCTATAAAGATATTTATGAGCCTCAGGCACCCTGTAATACCTATCCGGTTTAACAGGAGCAGGAGGCAAAGAATCAGGATTAAGTGAAGCCTCTGCAAACACATCCTCCACAACATCCAGAACAGGTGGTATAGCCAAAGGCCTATGCTGGGGCAAAAGCAAAAATTCCCTAAGCCTTTTCCTGGAATCAGAGAAGTCCTGACCTTCCCACTTAAAATGTTCCCTCATGGAATGAAGAGTCTCTGAAAAAGAAAAATCCTCTGGAGGAGAAGCAGAAGGAGTCAAATCATCTGCATCAGAATCAGAATAAGGAGAGTACTCCTGCAAGTCTTCAGCCGAAGACTCTGAAACATCCGAAGCCTGCTCAAAACTCCCCAACTCTGGTTCCACCCTAGGCCTCTTATCAGGAGGGGGCAAAGAACCTCTAATCAAAGTAATTAAATCTTCTGCCATTTTAAGCATGTGCTTCTTGGGCACAGATCCTGTAGAACTAGGAGTGACACCAACAGAAGCTAAACCTGGCCTGCCTCTGGGAGAAGCCTTGGAAACAGAAGGAGAGGGCCTAACCCCCCTAGGAAGGGAGGGGAGTACAGTAACCTGAGAAGCCCCTTCAGCCTGACCTGCCTCCTGAGAGGCCACATCCTGCAATATCAAAGTCTCCCCTGGGACTCCAGAGAAGCCTCCGGCGGAACCACCGGTTCCACTGACGCCTCTAAAGAACCGGCGTCCGTGCGGACGACTCTTCTTGCCTGGGTTTAGCTGCTTTGTCTTTGCGCTTCTTGAAGAAGCAGGCGTCGGAGCATCCGGCGGCATATTATAATTGCACCGCTTCGAAGACCAACCTGGCACAATCTAACCTTCGCAACAGTGCGCTTATTGAACCTAGCACAAAAGCGACACCCAACAACGTCGTGCTCAGGCCCCAAACAAGGAATACACAAAGTATGATAATCCCTATGCGGTATCTGCTTCCCAAAAGAAATACAGTTATTCACTTTTTCTGACATCCGGTAAACCACTGAGGCAAGAAAAACTAAAATATTCCCCAACGGGGTACTTAGCCAACTTTGACTCGGTCTGAAACTCCGAATTCGAAAAATTTCAGAACGCCGAACGGCACTTGCAACGCTGCTTCTGCATCGGACCATGCGGCAAAAAAGACTGAGGATATGACGTCGGTCATGCGCATTTGTACCCTGACGTTCTGATGTCAGTCTTAAGCGCCTTGACCGACGTCAGCCTAATACTTTGATATTCGGGCCGACCGAGGACAGCGGACTACCCAAGTGTAAGGACTGCAGCAATGTGAGATGAAGAACATCCTTCTATGTGGCACACCTCATCACAAAAGGTTTCTCATCCAGGAAAAAAAGAGGTCATTGTTCCCCTCTACTCGTCACTCATTAGACCCATTATAGAGTACAATGTCCCTTTTGGTATGTACCTCACAAGACATCTACAACAACTGGAAAGGCCACAGAAATACCTCACAAAGAGGATTACCGGCCTCAAAGAGATGCCCTATGCAGACCATCTAAAAAAACTGCAGCTTTACTCCATTGCATATCGCCTGCTCAGAGGCGATCTCTGCCTAACACACAAAGCTATGTCAAACCCAGAGCTTTTAGACATGCTCCACTTAAAGAAATCCCAATCCCTACGAGCTACACGCTCTAGGAACCTAAACCTCATCACCACAATAAACAGAACATGCTGGAGGGATAGATTCCTGTCCAGAGACTTGTCATACTCTGGAACAAACTACCTATCTATATCAAACAAAGCTCCTCATTAGCACTGTTCAAGAAAAATCTTGATGACTGGATGGGAGATAGGAAATTCACCCTGGGGATCACTTCTGTGGCTCTGCTCAACAGTGGCACAGGAAAATAATTTTCTTGGGTGGCGAAAGCCAGGGTATGTTTGGCTAGGCTTATATAGGCCCTAGGGCCAATAGCCTAGTACCTACCTATGAACTACCCCAGGTGCAAAGTGTTGGGGGGGTGCACGATAAGCCATTCTGGATTTCTGTTTAAAAGCCAGTATTGCATCTATAGTCAAACCTGAGCACTGTAGCGCTCTGTGCAGTCTAAACTGCAGCAAATGCTTTACAACAGCTAAAAAAATGCATATACCTCTCTCTGCTTTATTTTTTTATATAAACTAAAACCTGAAAATTGTAAGACTCTGTGCAGGTAGCAACTATTTGCTACAGTCATAGCAAGCAGTTTGATACAGTTTAAAAGAAGAAAAAAAATTTCCCAATAAAATGTGCAAAAGGTTCTGCGGCAGGACAAAGAATCAGGACCTGAATGGCTAGGGTGGGGGTGAGGGGGTCATGCATTTGGCCACCTGGTAGGTAAGCCTGTAGAAGGAATGACTTTTTTTTTGCTGTGGTTGAGCCAGCTACGCTTCTGTGTTGCCAATAGTCACATTCATATTTGTAGGAAAGGAAAAACTACAGTGAAGTACTTTTATGTCTGTACTACAATTACAAAGAGCTCAAAACCACCTTAGCTAAGAATCAGTAAATGCACTAGTAATCTAGTAAAGAAATATTTTATTAACTTACTTACCTGACTCAGTGTACTGAACCACAACAGGCAAGTAACAAAATAGAGGCTGATGTAGTAGGCTAGTAAGCTGGCTCCATATCAAACAGTGATGCAGTTCTGACTACTGTTCAGCAAAACAGGGCACTACTAGCAGCTGCCAGTATCAGTACATCTGCAGCAGAAGGTTTGTAAGTATGTGTTTTTGTGTGTTTTTGTGTGTGTGTGCGTGTGTTTTTGTGTTTTTGTGTGTTTTTGTGTGTTTTTGTGTGTGTGTCTGTGTTTTTGTGTGTGTGTCTGTGTTTTTGTGTGTGTGTCTGTGTGTGTCTGCGTGTGTCTGCGTGTGTCTGCGTGTGTCTGTGTGTGTCTGTGTGTGTCTGTGTGTGTGTACGTGTGAGACAGGGACAGAGACAGAATCCGGTGGAGACATAGCAACACCATAAGCCTGGGGAAGGCTGCCAAATGCAGTAACTACCTATGTACATGAATAATATCCCCTCATGTTGATCATTAACTATTTAAGGGGATGTTAGGTGCATACAAGTAAAAAAAAAAAAAAATCTGTCTAGGATGACAGCTCACCACATTTCCACTGTTTCAGCAGTATAGCCTTCTACTGCAGCGACACAGAAATTAACTGGTCACTAGGACGTACTGCATGGCCGGACAGGGAAGACAAAAACATTCTTGAATGAACAAAAGTAAATCAGCACTTTAAACAAAGAAATATAATGCATTTAAAATTTAAGGCTAAACATTTTAAAAGAATCAATAACTTGCTAGAAAGGGGTGTCCTCTTTCTAGGCTGTTACTTGCTTTCTATTTGGAACAGTTAGCAAAAGCGAGTCAAATTCAAGGATACAACTTGTATGGAAATCAAGAAAAGTTAAGTTTATTTGCAGATGATATTATTTTGCATTTGATAAACCCAGAAAAGTGCACTTCAGTGTTTTGAAACATTTTAACACAGTTTCAAGCTTTTTCCTGATGCATGATATATGAAGGCAAAGCAAAGACTATAGTGGTAAACTATGTCCCCTCACACAGAAATTGATTCGGCAGTACCAATACTTATGGGAATGTGATAAAATTAAATATTTAGGAGTATGGAATGAAAAGGACTACGTAACGGCATCAAAGAACATGTGGGAAGAGACTAAAAGATAACACAAAAATTGAGAAACTGGAGGCTCTTGATTATGGACAGCAAGATACCAGCAGTGAAAGTATTTAGTCCCTTTAGTTTTATGTACAGGGCAGACATTTTAAGAACTGGAGAAGAAGTTGTGATTGATAATTAATAAAAATACTTGGAAAAAATGTATTTGGGTAGGAAGGATGGCAAGAGTTAAGTGGAACAAGTTGACTGTCCATGTAGAACCAGATGGTTTAGGATTACCTGATATGAAGTCATACTTTAGAGGTATGCAATTAAGGCTCATATGCATAACTCAAGCAGAAGGTAATAAATCAAAGGGCAAGGGGCTGGCGAAATTGAGGGGGAACTGTTTTTTGAGAAATAAAAGGAGAGAAGGATGCAAGTCCTTAAGGAGAATAACAAAAAAACACAGAAAATTATATTCATAAAGTGACTGAAAGTATTCTAAAAACTAAGCTAACACAAGAACAGAGAGGAGATTTTTGCTAATACAGATGACTGCAAGTAGGGGTATAGAAAATTGAAAATAAGTGGGCTGGAATTTACTTTAGGAAAAGGAGCCAAGGTTCTGGGAGGAAGTAACTCAGACGGATAAGATGAAGCAAAAATGTGGACTGCGGGTTACAGACTACCTTCCCTAGCACAGATTATTTTTTTTTAAATCAGAGTACAGGGGAAAAGAACTTTCAGAGCTTGTACGGTCAGAACAACATCACTGTACTTACTTTAGTATTTAGTTGTAAACTGCTTGTGTGATTTTTCTCATAGAAGTTGGTTTAAATTCTCTTTGAATTCTGTGGTTACTGATTTTGATTAGTCTTTTCTTTTGTAATTTTTTATTTGTTGGAAGCTGAATATGGATTCCTTAAATACATATAGCATTAATGATTTGCCAAAGCACAGATATCTTGTACAGTATGAAAATGCTGTGAATATTTAAAGGTAACATCTGATAACACTGTTAAAGCTGGATGATTTGCTATCTAGACTTGATGATGACACTTGCACTTGTGCAATTGGCATGGCTCGGAGAACTGTTGTTACATATATTAATGACTAGACTGGTGAGATACATAATGTTAGGCAAACAGCAAAAAGAACACATTTAGGAAATGATGCATCTATTGTCTAAAGATCATTCAACCCCATGAAACAAGACAATGCCCCTGACAACTTTGGAATTCTGGATGCAAGTATTCAGCAATCTGAGGAACTTGTTTGTTTCGAAGGAAACAAAAAAAAAAATAAGAAAGGAAGGAAGAAGTTCACAACAAATAAAGTAAAAAAACTGATTAATGACTGTAAAGGAAAGACAATATGTACTAAAAAGGACACTGCTTTGTTATGTAATACAGGTTACAGGGAATGACAATATTTTTCCATCTGAAAACCTCCAGTCTACAGAAAAAGGCATCATTTTTCCAAAAAAGAAAGTAGAAAAAAGATGCAAAAGGTGAAAAGGAAGAAATCAAAACTGAACGTGGAAGGACTGAAGAACATTACTGTGAGAAAAAAAGAAAAGACAGATGTTGACTGCATGGCTCAAGCTGTGAATGTACGAAGCCAGCTGGATGAGAATTGCATGCTTGCAAATTTAATACACAATGAAAACAGTGAGATTAAAAACTTTAATGGTGATGAAGATCATTCCTTTGTAACAATTGACAGAGCAGATATTACAGTATTAGAAGCCGAAGATTCTTCAGATCTGGTCAAAAAAGATATTCTTGTAATTGGAGATTCTATTATTAGCGGGAACTGATACTTACATTTGCAAAGATGATGAACATCACATAGTGTTATGCTTCCCAAGAGCAAAAAATAAAAGATGTGAAACAAGCCTTAGAATGCTTTAATGTAAGGAAGTATGGATGTTTTTATTCATGTCAATACAAATTGTCTGACTGTTAGTACAGAACTTACAGCCCTCTTTGATAGTACAGGTTGTACTGGTGTTAGGATGCAATTTTCACAAATCACATATAGAAAAGATATTCAGGTCACCGTGACTGGAAAGATTTTTGGGGGTAAATATCTACGTGGAAAAAATGTCCCGTTTTAAAAAATGGAAATGTGTATTTTGGGGCACACGTGTTCAGACAGGATAGCATGCATTACTCAAGATACATTTGACAAACACTAGGCAGGATTTTTGGCAGGTCGAAAATTTAACAGTTCACAAATAGTAACATTTGATGCATCTCGGATGGTTGGTAATTCTAGCAGCATTAATAATAAAAGTCTTTTTATTGGAAAATGTACTACATTTCCACAACATTGAAGCTATTGTTTATGAAACATGGTTAAAGAACAATGACTGGAAACCAGTTCTGTCAGGGTATAAATGTTTTTACTGTAACACACATTCTAACAAAAAAAAAAATCAAATGGAGGTGTTATGATAGGGAAAGTCGAATGGAGATGACCTAGAGTTCATACATTTCTTACATGAAACACGGGACGGATGAATAATATTAGCTGGGGACTTACATTTACCAGAAACTGACTGGAATAACATTGATTCAACAACATGAGTAAGGAAATTACTCCCAGCATATGTTCAGGAACAACTGTTGCTTCAGATTGTAAAAAAATCTACCAAGGAATGGAAAATATTAGACATTGTTTGTGTTCCGAAAGAAATTACCACTGCTGATGTGCAGTGATCATGGGGTTATTAAAGGTTAATTTGTTGCTAGACAATTCTGCCAAACTGAAACCTAAACCAGTGCACAGAAGATTAACAGATTATATGGAAGCAAAGCAATCACTATGTAAAATTAACTGGAGTGATGTGCTCAGTAGAAAAACTGCATGGAATGTGGAAAGTTTTGTAGAGAGACTCAGTGCAAAAAAATGTTTAACATCAGGATCTAGGCATACAATGTCAGGGGGGTACATTTCCATAAGAACAAGATACCTGATTAAGGTGAGAGACAAAAATATAAGAAATGGAAGACAGGTCTAACTACATCGTTCAAAACTGAATTAAACAGGATGGACAAAAGTTAAGTACAGTGCGAGACAAAATAAAAATAATAAGAAAATTTATATAAAGATGTTGACCGTAATAGGAAACATTTTTATAGATACACAAGATGCAGAAGAAGTAAAACATACAAATTAATCAACTGTGTGTAGACTCTAAAATGTATTCTCAGACAACAGATTATAATATATATTTACAAAATTTTATGCAAAACAATTTGGCTCCACAAAGGGGGTGATAATTTGTCCTAGTGACATCTAGATAACTTCAGATATCGGAATTAAATTAGATTATATTGAAAAGGACCTACACAAACTGGATCCAAACAAAGCACAGCGAGGCAAGAGAATTAGTAATAATGACCTGAGAACACTTCAGCAAGAACTTTTACAGTACCATTATATCTATTATTCACTAGGTCATATAAATATGGGGACATTCCTCAAGATTGGAGACATGCTCTTATTAAACTTGTCTTTTAAGGGAAAGGAGAGTAGGGCAAACCCACAGTCACACAGACCCTTAAGTCTACTTTCATGTTGTGGAAAAACAACAGATAAGATAATACTGAATAAGTTACTGTCAAAATTGGATAGGTTGTGACTTGAAATCATACATCAGCATGCATATGTTGAAAATAGAGCTATTAACACCTGTAACATATTCTACAACAATACAATAACAGCTATAAATGAAAAATTATGCTATGGTGTTAATTTATATAGATTTAACTTCAGCATTTGATAGGGTCATACACAAAACACTGATCAATAAATTACAGCTCCTAGGTATCGATGTACTCTTGACAAGATGCACAGCTGCATGGCTTACAAACAGGACATTGCAAGTATCATACAGAAATTGGATAGGTGAAATTCTTGGTTATGTCAGGGTGACCCACATGGCTCTGTCCTACGCTCTTGTTTAGAGTGCAGCTTTCAGACCTAACCTTTTCATCTGAGGTGCTCTATGGTCTATATGCAGATGACCTGAAATTGGGTAAATTGACCATTCTGGCACAAGAGAATAATATGCTGATAAATACATCAAAAACTAAGCATATGAGATTTGGGAGACATAAATTGAAAGGTGAATATTTAATGCAGCACACAGTGACAAACGGTAGATTCATTTAAGGACATGGGTATATGGTTAGATCCATCTTTTGAGTTTTTCACATTGTATCAACCAACTGATTAGCGACAGTTATAGAACTACAGGTTGTATAAAAAAATTATAAAGTCCAAGAAACCAGAAATGATGAAGTCATTGTTTATTGGTTACATTGACCCAAACTGGAGTATGGAATAACAATATGGAAACCTTATAAGAAAACAAGCATGAGTAAACTGGAAAGAGTACAGAGGAATCCAGGATGTTAATAATAAAGACAATGTAGAAATGCAGACCACCACCAAAAAAACAAAATAACTCTAAAACTGTAGACAATGCACCAAAAGAATCCAGACACCAACGTAGCGCTTTCATCCACTTTTAATTCAACTGGACTTCAGAAACGGCCACCCATCACACAAGCCCATAAATACAAATTTCAAAGGTCACATGATGGCAAACCATTCAAAATTTAAAGGTACATTTCAGTATATAAACCACATTAACACATTGATGCCAATACTAAAGGCAGTATAACCATACCTTAATAAACTTTAGTATAAAAAGCACTTTAGTATAAAAAATACTTATTTACAAATGCTATAAAAAACAAATAATTAAATAATACAAATAAAGTTTCAAGGTCTTTGTGCTTGCAAAAGCACTTTATATTAACCATTTCGTTGAGACCTGAGGGCTGATCAGCCACCAATAAAATTTGCCAAAGACTTTCATGACACTCTAAAGTAATCTTAAAATTATTACTAAACAAACTGGCATCTACTTGCTCCAAAACATAAAAAAGAACATTTCTTGAAATACACACAACTCAATGAGTGTCTGGCTAGTGCATTAGAAGGGTCTTTTTTCTTAATAGCCAAGATGTGTTCATAAACTCTCTTATGTAAAGCTCTGATGGTTTTTCCTACATACAAATATTTACAAGAATTACAGACAACATAAACCACATTTAATGTGTCACAAGTATAATACCCCTTAGCCCAAAAAGTCCTGTTGATGTGTTTAAATTCAACAGAAGATGAACCCATATTAAATGTACATTGTCAACACTGTCCACATGGGTAAGTGCCTGGGTTGTCAAGTTTTGACTTATGATCTCGGCTGCTACCTTCAAGAATGGACTTAATGTTAACTGTCTTCTTGTATGTGAACAATGGTTTGTTACTCAAAATTTTAACTAAATCTGGATTACCCAGATTAACCTTCCAATTGTCAAAAAGAATGGACCTTATCGTGCCCATTTCATTAGATATTGGAATGGGGTATGCCAACCTATAATTCACTGTTTTTTCATGTGCAGCCCTAGGAATAATTACCATAGCTGCAAACTCAGACTCTGTTATCCATACCTTCACTACCCAAAATTGGTCGTGCTATGTTGTCTCCAAGCCCCATAACCTCAGAAATGATGTTATCCAACCAAACGGAGTCGTAACTCCGCTGCTGAAAAAAAAAATAATTTCCTGACCTCATTAATGAAAACCAAATTGTCATTAGTTAAATGACTCAAATGTATAAACTGTCCCTTAACTAACCCACGCTTCATGGAATTAGGATGCAAAATGTCTGTGTGTAAATATTGATTCAGAAATGTAGATTTCCTGTAAATCTGAATAAAAAAATCCCAGTTGAGGGAGTCTATTTTCAAATGGATATCCAAAAAATCTCTCTCATTACCAAAATGTTCAATGGTAAACTTAATAAAGTTAGTTGAATTGTTCAAAGCACAAACAAATATAGAAAAGGATTCCATATCACCCCTCCACAAAAAAATTAAATCATCAATGTAACATCTATAAAAGACTATGTTGTCAGCCATGGCATGTGTGGTAAGATGTTGCAATTTCCACATGGCCATGACCAAATTAGCAAATGATGGGGCTACTTGTAACCCCATGACCACACCTGTGGTTTGTTGAAACAAAAGATATTCAAACTTAGAAAAATTATTCTCAAGTATAAGTTCCATAAGGACAAAAACAGCATTTCCCATGTCATTGTCAATGTTAGTATACTGACTTAAATACTCTCAACAAATTCAAACCACTTTCTTGTTCAACATATGTGCATTATGAAGTCACATCAAGTGAAGCGAAAGTAAAAGGAAAATATTCCCAATTAACCTGAGACAAAAGTTCCAGCAAGTGCCAAGAATCACGTAAAAAATATTTAGACTTTTGCAGAACAGGAATTAAAATGTCGTCTAACCAAACAGACATAGGTTCTTTCTTAGAAAAACTGGCTGACACTATTGGCCGAAAAGGAGGATGTTCTCTATCTTTGTGTACATTAGGTATGCCAAATAGTGTCACCAGTTTAGGGAACTCCACCTGCAAAAAACTGTGGGCAAATTGACCATTCTGGCACAAGAGAATAATATGCCAATAAATACATCAAAAACTAAGCATATGAAATTTGAGAGACATGAATTGCAAGGTGAATATTTAATACAGCACACAGTGATTGAAACTGTAGATTCATTTAAGGTCCTGGTTATATGGGTTAATCCATCTTCTGAGAATTGTATCAACCAATTGATTAGTGACAGTTATAGAACTATAGATTGTATAAAAAATATTATAAAGTCTTTCTTTCGGCGTTAGGGGTCGCCACAATGGACCTCCGGTCGGCTAATGATTGACCAAACTTGAGTATGGAATAACAATATGGAAACCTTATAAGAAAATAAGCAGGAGTAAAGTGGAAAGAATACAGCAGAAATATAGCAAGGGCATCCATGGATGTTAAAAATTTAAGTTATTATGAAAGACTAAAATATCTGAACTTGTACAATGTCTCTTACAGAGATCTAGAAGGAGATCTTATTCAGGTATATAGGGCATTTAGAGACAGCTACGTCTGGGAATGTTTGGGGTTATCAAAAAAGTAATGCAGAATCATCAGACAACCTATATAGAAGATTCCATAGGACTAAGAGGTGTACTGATTGGTTCGCTGAGAGAGCAGCTGGAGGAATATCAAATTACACTAAAACAAGCACTATTTTAGATATTTTTAAGAACAGCCTTGACAAGTATTAAGGGAACAAGTGTTTTAGTATATTGGCAGGCTAGAAGGGCATAAATGCCTACGCTTGAAGTATTTGTACGTACGTATGTAGCTATGTAAAGAAATAGGAGGGTGCTAAGTGAAAGACTACCTCTGGTAGTTTTTAGTTGACAGAAGGGATCATTAGAAAGGGGTAAAAAAATACTGCATAATAACTATAAAAATCTTAAGAAAATATTTGGAGAATGGAAAAGCAGTTTACAAAGGAACAACTGAAAGGCATCTGTAAGGCTCCCAAGTATATAACTAAATCCAGAAGGTTTATGGGTTTTGCTGCAAAAGTATTTTATATCCCAAGAATACTTCAGGAGGATTTTCCTCATGGGGAAGAGAAAAGTGATATGGAACGTGGGTTTGGGGAATGCTACAAGCTGGCAGAGTTTTAAAAACTCCTTACAGAGGAACTTTGATCAAAATACTGAGGAAAAAAATGGTTGCAACTAAGGAAATTAATCTTTTGAGATAGGATATAGGGATCTGAAATGACTAGCCAGAGTAAGGGCCTTGTTAAGTTTAATGTTACTGACTGCCAAACAAGCAATTACGAAAAATCAAGAGTGAAATTTAAGCCAACTGTAACTTAAGTATTAAATATAGTAAAGCAGATAAAAGAACTGGAGGTGGAATCTTTAGAAAAGGGAAGGAGTAAAATTCATAGAAATAAGTGCAATTAACAGGAAAAATACAGGATGGGTATATGTCTAGGAGGAGGATTTAGGTTCAAGGAAAGGTAAGAATTAAGTAATTTATGTAAAGTTAGAATGACTGAAAAAAATGTGGAAAAAAAAATGTATACGTTTATTGCAGGGCAATAATTATGGAAATATTACTATGGCTTGTTTTCTTTTAAGTTAATGTATGTATATTCAAATTACCAATTCAAATGTGATGATTTAATAAAGATGTTTAAAAAAAAAAAAAAAAAAGAAGGGATCACTGTTTCTGGAGGTTCTAGACGATTATTCTTCCCAGACTTGAGAGAGCCCAACATATTTGTTGTTTAAAAAAAAATGAAAGTTATGTACTCAATTTGATAAATCTGTGAGAAGGTCAGTTCTGTGACCAAAGTGTACTGATGCTGCAGGGATAAAGACCACTCGGCAGATCAAACAATCCCAAGCGTCAGGAACCCTCCACTTCCCATCATGCTCCACACATGGCACTCACTATATAGTTTTTCATGTTACTGCACCACTTATCTGAGGGAGAAAAAAACAGCACAGAAAAGAAACTTCACAGCACATGCACCAAAAGTCAGAGAAAAGAAGAAGGGTACATTACAGAAGACGTAGCTTCTACCTGTTAGTTATATATGACAGAAGAGTCTCTAGTTAATCCTCCATGATGACTTCCTTCAAGAGAACATACCATATACAACAAGTGGCTCCAAAACAAGACCTGAACCTTGAAATAAGCTTTCAGTGCCCAATAAAAATTTTCAGGGAAGACCAAGCTGTAGCTGCACAAATGTTTGAGTGGTACTATGGAAAAAGGCAGTAAAAGTAGCCCTAGCACTATCTGAATGATCTCTCAGAAGTTACAAGTAAAAGCATTCCATTAGGGGTGTGACAAAATTCAATGAAGCTACCTAACCATGCAGAAAAGGTGAGCTTAGAAACCTTCTTACCTATTCTGAATTAGGCAAAGGAAACAAATGGTCATCCTTGTGAAAAACTTGGTCTTGTCCATACAGAATCTAAGCTGCACGATGACATCCATTCAACGGGGAAGACATTACCCATCAATCAGAAAACTGAGGAAAGAAAACAAGTAGGTTAACAGACTGGTTTAAGTTATACTCCATAGCAACTGTTGGGACACTAAACATGGAAAAACTTGACAGAAAGAACAATGAACTAATTCTGAAATTCTTTTAGAAGAAGAAGTAATGGTTACTGGATATATTACTTCACATTACATTTCATACGCTTGGCAGAAGCATACAAAAACTCTATTCAGCGTGCTCTTTTCTATCCCTACCTTCCCTCTTACCATTTTACTACCTCTGTCATGGATTCTTCAATGCCTCTGTCAATTCATTCTTCACCATCCATTCTGGAAGAAAATTCCATGAGTCTATAAACCCTGTATGAGAGAAAGTACTTTGAAATCCAGAAAACAAATAGTCCTCTCCTTCCTTATCTGTCTTTATTTGATGACCCCTTCAAAACCTCCTTGACAACAACATATGCACCAAATACCATGTCTCCCATTTCTTTTTGTCTCAAATAAGAACTCTAGCTCATCTTGCCTCTAGTCATATCCCTTCCTCTCCATCCCACAGATCTTTTCTGGTAGTTTCCACTTTATTACTTACAGCAGCCTAGTGTCCTTGTACTTAAAAGGCCTCCAGAACTACTTCAATAATCAACAGTCAAAAGCAAGCCACTGTAAAGACTGAAACATTACCTCTTTGTTCTGGAATCACCATCTCTGAGGATACATACCAGCCTTCTATTTACTACTGCCATTGCTCATTCAGTCTACTACTGGTGGTCCAAGTCAGGTATAATGCAAACCCCTCAGACCTTTTTCCTGCTCTACTGTTATCCGTTCAGTCCTCCCAACTGATACTTCGCACCAGGGCAGCTGTGGTCCAACTGCAATGCATTTCATTTTCTTGCACTGAATCGCATCCGTCACCCTTCTGCACAGTTGTTTACATTTTCAAAATCATCCACAAGACTATTCTCCCTCTCTCTTATTTCTTGCATCTATCTTTGCACTATCAGCAAATAGGATGATCCTGTTTGCTATTCCTTTTGATATGTCTGACAGTCTTCCAAGGCAGGAGGTTTAGCTCCACTGAGGCATCTGGTTTAAAAAGAAGGCTAAGCCTTTCTAACATGGAATACATTTCCCCACTTTTCCCCATGTGGAACAGGAAGTGAAATAACAGAGGCCTATGACAGAAAGTAACAATTAAAACAACTTTACAGACTGTAAACAATGTAAGACAAGAACTATTATATCCCACATGAAAATTAGAAAAAGCAGCAAAATAAACTTTACTGGAAGAGTAACAGAGTCCACAGTCAAACATTTTAGACAACTAATGGACAACTAAAGGAATAGGGACTGAAAAGGATCTATGCCCTTGTTTGATGACAGAAAGTAAAACAGGTCCATTTATTTCAGTAAGATTTTTGAACAGAAGGTGTCTGAGATGACAAAAGTACAGTTACACAGTTGTGTAGGTTGCCGTTACCATAAAAGTAGATGTTTGAATTCCTCACAGCTGCAATAGCCTATAGCTACTTGGGTTACATCTTGCCCATAATATAACTACAGACCAATCTCCAAAAGTACCTGGCTCTACTCCACATATGCACCCCGGCTGCTGTGTCTTGAGATAGACAGCAGTCTGGGCACCAATTTCTTCAGGACTTTTTCCCCCAAAAGGGAGAAAAGTGTGCAGCTACTGCAGCAGTGCAGAAATCAAACATCTACTGTTATGGTAAATGCAACCGAACAATTGTTCTATGTTCATCATTTTCAAAGCTGCTACTGCAGCCTATAACTATTTGGGCAGATTACCATAGGAAGGATTAAGATCCAGGAGTCCCTTGACTATATGCTCCTAGCAAAGACTGTCCTTGACCTGGCAAAGGAATCCAGTTTGTAATGCTTTGTAAAAATATATACTGAATGCTTCTATAGTCCACCACCCCTTGCCAATATACCATTCAAGAAGCCAATACTCAAATTGAGGAAGAGATATGCAACCTATGAAAGGGACTCTTGACATCTGGAAAAGACTCTGCAAGATAAACAAGTCATCTAAATAAGTATATATGTGCCTGCCATGCAGTCTGCAAAAATCTATTATTTTGTAAACACCCTTGAAGCTGTACATCAAATGGTAATGCAGAAAATTGATGATCAAAAACAGAAAATCCAAGAAAACCTCTAAACTATGTGGCAACAGGGATGTGATGATAAGAATCGTTAAAGTCTAGAGTTACCATAGAGCCAAGAAGAGGAATAAGAAATAACGGATTTTGTAAGGTCAGTATCTTGAACTTGGATATTTTCACAAACAAGTTGGGAAAGGATAGATCAAGTACTGGTCTGCTACAAGGATCCTTCTTTCGCACCAGAAACATTCTGGAATAAAAACCTTCTCCCCTTAGGTTTTGACACTCACTTATTCTATGACCTACAGGGAAAACATATGATGAAGAACCTGAGGAAAAACAAACATTCTGTCTCATTTAGAAGATGGGGAGAAGCAATTGTCCAAAAAGGTGTAGGTCTATCCAGTGCCATTTGTAACCCTCCTGAACTACTCTCATAATCCATTTGTTTGAAGCAATCTGCTGCCAAACAGAAGGATTTAGAACCATTTTCTGGACCAGATTATAAGGTGAAGAGGCAGGGGGTGTGGGAAGGGAAGAAGGAATACTGGCATACTCAATCTGTTATAGAGGCCTGCCCCTTTTGCTGAAAGGTTCCCTGCTTTTGGTTGGACCTCTCCAGTCATTTCTTTTTAGATCATTCTTTCCTGGAAGCTTGTTGGGATTGCCCATTTTGCTTTTTGAAAAAGAAAAGCTTTTTTTTTTTTGGAAGATTTAGAAAAATTGGCTGAGAAATAATAGTAATTCCCTGGACCAATTTGCCTCATTCTTCAAACTGCTTGAGTACCCAAGAAGCAGAAAGACCAGACAAAATCTCCTTATTCAAAGGAGAATTCAAATGATCATACTTTGCTTCTTCAGAAAACTGGATTATGCATCCAAGCAAACCTCTCATCACATCAGCAGCTGTAGCCCTGGGAAGAATCAGCACATACACATTTTTTTAAAGAATGTTTAGACTCTTGAAAAAGTAGCAATAACAGGATTCATAAAAGACCTACATTCTGAGATAAATGCAGCAGAAAATTTCCTTATACTACCCACACAAGTTAAGAAATATTTCACCATACAAGTTTTGTAGTTCACAATTCTGAAGGCTAAGTGGAAGAAAGAAATATCTTTTCAAAGCTGTCAAGAGCTTTATCGTTCCTGTCTGAAGATGAAGGATTATTATTGACCAGAACCTTGTTAGTAGCTGAAGAAATAAAAAGCTGCTGGTTCAAGCCTGAGGTGGAAAAACTACTTGTTAGACTTAGGGAGTTTATAAGACTACCTTTTTATGCACTGAATATTGACTATCAGGATTACTGTATAAAGAATCAAAATACACCTAAGGCTGGCACATTATCAGCAAATATCTCTGCAATATGTGGCATGCCCACTTTTTAACATATCATAGAATCTTGTTAAAGGGCATTCATTTTTTGCATAAAAATACTTCACTCACCTTGGACACAGTCTCAGAAAAAGAAAACTCCTCTATATAAGGAACTGAGGGAACACTCTCCTCAGAGTGAGGATCAGGTGTTATGAAGAAAACACAGAATAAGCTTTGTCCTGGTCATTATCAGAATAGTATGCTAAAACACCCTCAGGATTTGTGAAATTAATAAACATCATGCTTAAATTTTCCTGCTATTCCACAGAATGCAATAAACCCCTAACTAAGGTAATTCATCTTGATTAACAGGCACACTGCCTTTCCATCTTGTGGTTCCCAAGCTCATATATATAGCACCTGCACTGTCTGCAGGATCCCAGTTCAGTGGTACAGACATTTGGCATTTACAGTCGTACAAACACCTTTTAAGGTTTTAAATTCAGATTTCATATCAGTCATTTAAGATGCCTATGACACAGGCAGCAGTCAGCCTCAGTCAGCTGCCCTAACTACCCTTATCCCATCCTTTTCTTACTCTGTTACAAGCAACTATGTAACCCTCTAACGATACACCACACAACTATTTCAAGCATACATGACAGGGTCCTGCCTCCTCAAACATAAAACAGTATTTTTTGCACGTCTGCTGTGAAATGACCTCCTTCTAGCTGCCACTCGGTCCCACTTCATGCCAGTCCCTCCTCCTCAATCTCACATTTCCAACTTGGCCTTACACAACATGACACATTCAAATTACATCCTTTGTCTTTCAGTGCACACATTCACAGTTTTCCACGTCTATGTTCAAACCCCAGCCCCTGCAAACTCTTTACCATTTGGTAACTCTGTAATGCATGCTTTCTACCAATGTAACTTCTCTTCATATGTACAGTGTCTACAACTGATGCAGTACTTCTGATATGGCACTCCTAATAACTGACCTTCACAAAAGAAGGATCACCATAAAATTTCAGGAATGTGATTTTTCTAAAATCAGTACTGCCATATGGAAATCAACACTTGTAAATAAACATAATCAACCACAGCCAAACAAACCACTAGACTGGTGGATCCATAGCAGAATTTGTTCACTCCAAATATGGCCATTAAAAAGCAGCCAAGACCTAAATTAGTAAATTGATGCTCCTTACAAAACATTGGAAGAAGGGAAAAGTATTAAAAACTGGGGAGACCAGAATGTTTATGGAAAATGATTATTCGCTCTACACCAGGCAGAGAAGCAAGTATACCCCACCAATCAGGAGATGCTGAGAGGTTAAGATTCAAGTTGCAATATCCAGCTGTCAGATTATTTTTTTTTCTAGAGGACCAAAGGAATTTTTGGACGCAAAACAGATTATAGAGGAAATATAGCCAACAAACAGTGAGCTAGCAAGTTGAAAGTGACTTTGCTTCTCAATCTTCTGACAAAGTCCAGAGATGGACTTTACTGTTAGATATTATGACTATAAATATGCTGAAAGATAAAGCATAGAATAAAAAGTTTGCTTGAATATATGTAGAGTTTAGCAATGTAAAATGTGCATTCATACTATATGTATAACAGACAGGCTTCTCTTCACAGCATCAAAAAGAAAAGCCTAACAAAGCAATATTGGAAAGCAAGGATTATATGATTTTCTCATGTTTGCAGAACAAATATCTATTAACAGACATCCTTTTTTATAAATTCAGCAATACGTGATGTTTTTCCAGTAGGAACAGCTTATACAGATGTTTCCTTTCAGAATGGCATCCTCACATCAGCAAAAGTGCTTAAATCACAAAAGGACAATAGAAAAGTCTAAAAACAGACATTATGTGACTTCTCAGGAAATGTGTGCATGACTAGCTTTGTATTTAGCAATTGTAGTAGTTCAGTTATGTGAGAGAAGGACAGAGAGAGGTATTTTGTAGAAGTCATCACTCATATCTGTAATGAAGGAAAACTTTGTAAATATATGCTACAAATCTGACAGACTACGTGTGGTTTGTTATAAAATAAGTTATCTGTAACTGTGCTTATAGCTGCAAAATATATTTCTTTATCAGTGTGCAATTTGAAAGGCTTGGTGCTTTAAACAGACTACAGATGGAGTCATGATGTGTCTCTGATTCAGCAGTAAACAGCACAGCAAGACTGTGTGTCTTAAGAAGACTTCAAATCCCGCAGCAAGCAAGCACCATATAATTTTTCAATGGTGATCCTTTGACAACGTTCCTAGCCTGTATCCAAAAACAGGGGGAGTGAATGGGTAATGTCACTCCTGTAAAAGCACAGTAACGTTTATGTGAAGTACTTCAGATTTCTACAGTTTTCAACAGTTTGTAGCAATACAGTTTAATAGACGTCTAAATCCGGTGAGACTGCATTGCAGGAAGGTGGAGCAGTTCCATAAATTCTCCAGAAAAGGTACAAGACGGAGTTGTAAGACTGAATCTGCCAGTTTTGCTGCACCAACTTCACAAGTGACTACAGAAACTTTTCAACCATCTACAGTAAAGCAGCTTGGCCATCTGCCTGTCTGTTGACTGGTAAGAAAATTAATCTGTGTTACATACAGTATGAATGCCATAGAGGTAATAATAATAACAGAATAAATGTATATACAGCATATTAGCAAATGTAAAACCTTATTAGGGCATGTTAATAGTAAGGCATTATGCAAATGGATTGCAATTTGATAGTAAGGCATTATGCAAATGGATTATAATATTTGACTGGTATCTGAAATAAAATCATGTGTGGTATAAAAATGTTTATTGTGTGTACAATGTCATAAAAATACAGTGCATGACATTATCCAAAGGTTAGACTGTACAGACAAAAATTGTAAAGGTAAAGAACCAAGAAAAGTTAATATGTTGACATTATATTCAAATGTTAGTCAGTTATGTTCTGTCACCAGATGTAAAAGGTTTATTTCAGAGTTACAACAACAGTCAAATCAGTTACTGATAGAAACTCTAGTACATTTTGTTACAAAGAAATGTAATAAACTTCTAAAAGACAGACACTACGAGTTCAGGAAGCTTAGACAAGTTATACACACATCTTTTCAAAAGTGCATAGGAGTTTCAAATTCAGCAGAACAGCTTTCTAAAGAATGTCAGAAAGACCATGCAACATCAAAGGAAATTCAACAGCAGTTGCATGATAAAGGAAATAAATTAGCACAACTGACAAAGACTGGGAATTTCCTGCATACACAGTTAATCTGTGCAAAAGAAATATATTTTATAATATGTTTATGTTTTGAAAATGGTTAAGCATACATGCTAGGATGGTAGGGACAAATCATTCTCAAATGTTTTACTTTCATTCAGTTAAAGCAAGACATTTATCAGTACTACAGTAAATTAAAGCATATGACTGCCATTCTTAGCATAGTCAAAAGGTAAACGAAACAATTATAGTGCATAAAATTAAATAAAAATAGTTAATAAGAATAAAGATTTAAAGTCACAAGACTGACATGCTTGTATAAAGATATACAGATACAAGACAGACATGCATGTGTGTTCTTTTCATCTAGAGTACATTTGTTTACAATGCACAAAAGCAAAAGGCAAACAACAGCAAATATAAATAAACATATGTTATAATTGTATAGTAACACCAAACAGTAAAGTTCTGAATTTTAAAAAGAAAATCACAGATGGTATTATTCAGTTTTTTGTAAAATTAATGGCAGGACAGTTAAATAGTTAAATAAAAAAATACTGAAATCCATGTAAGGTAATTGTAAAATAATGTCTATTTATGTTTTATAAATGCATAGATATGCAAATCACAATCGCATTAAAGGAAAAATGCCAAAAGAATTAATTATAGTTTACAGAGTATGAAATGTGAGCTCAGACCTTCCTAGACTGAATGAATAGTTACAGGAAATGTTGAAAAGATAAGATAAACAACAAGACTGATTGCCAGGCAAGTAGCTTGAGTTTTTCTAAAGCATCATTGTTATTAAAACATAATTGTTAAAATGTTTACAGGCAACACTATTTGGTAATTGTAATAAAATGTCACAATTGTGCATAGATGTCACTTATAATCTGTTTGCAAGTAAATGTTAAAAGAAAAAAAAAACTCAGTTGCATCAAGCACAGCCAGCAAATGGGCTATAGTATACATACAGTTCAAATCAATTGTGCAGGAGGGTGTAAATACCTACTAGAGGCAATATACAGTGAAAGCTTTATTAAGTAACCTAATAAAATAAATGTATAACCAAAGTGTTGGGCTGACATACATTCTATTCTCACAGCATAGGGCAGGTAAACAGTGCTGAAGTACTACAGGGGAGGGGTACTTTCTCAGTTTTCCACTGACTGCATAAGGGGGAGGGGCACTTTCTCAGTTTTACTCTGACTGTATAAGCAGTACTGCACAAGGGTCTGAAATAAAGCTACAGAAAAAATAAACAACAAGGGTCTGAAATAAAGCTACAGAAAAAATAACAAGGGTCTGAAATAAAGCTATAGAAAAAATAAACAAGTGTCTGAAATAAAGCTACTGAAAAAAATAAACAACAAGGGTCTGAAATAAAGCTACATAAAAATAAATAATAAGGGTCTAAAATAAAGCTACAGGAAAAAATATCTCATTCCTTCTTGACAATTCTCTTTTATGGGGGGGGGGCAGGTATTGGTGTATTAGAAATACTGGTAAACTGGATTAAACCTGACAGATTAAGATATTTTACAAGTTGTTAATAGCTATCATAATGGTTATTATTGTATTGTTTAGAATTAAATTGTATTTACAACCTGTTAAACTGTAAAGCTATATAAGAGATAGTTTAAAAAACAAGAGATGACTTAAAATTGATTACAGCTATACAAGAGAGAGTAAAGACATGTAAAAAACTGAACAAGATTGGTCACTATTTTAATATGTTTTTGGCAAAACAATGTTGGTATAAAAAGCATGAATATTTTTAATTGCTGAGTATGTAGTTTAAAATAACAGGACATAGTGCCAGTTCCACTAGATATTTCTAAAGAGACATAAACATTTTCCAAGATTTTGCTCAATATTAATGTTATTAAATTTGTAAGATTAGACTAAATGTACTTTACAGTCTTTGTATGTACAAATGCAGAATAATTCAGTACAAATGAAATTAATGTCTAGTAATAAATATGTGTGAAAAACCATATTTAAAGAAAACAATGGGTCCAGGATACCTACTAGATTGAAATGCATAAATAGCAAACAGTCTGTGTAAATACATCCTGTACAGGATACATTGTAATAAGTTTGAAAGTAATTTGTCAAGTTGTAATATCACTGGTTTTACCCCAGTAAAATAATTGCTTTCAAATATTTATTATCTAAGCCCAGTTCAGTATTCAACCAAGATGTTAATGAGCAGTTCGAAGACATGATCACAATGTTATGGTTAAAATGGCATTGAAACTGTATATTTTCAGTAGTGTATAAATGCTTGCAGTAGCACATAGTTATCGTCTCTTATAGTTAATTCAACAGTTGCAAAGAGTTAATGAAACAATTCTAAGTCATAAACTAAATTCTGTGATTGCAAAAGAATAAATTAATCAAGTAAAATTAAAACAGACACAGCTCATAACTGATAAAATATTTTCACAGAATGGTCTGCAAAAGAAAAAGTTGTTAAATACATTCAGGTTTGGTAGTAATACATGTTTTCATTGTATTAACTATGTAAAACTGCATTTTGACTTGTATCAAAAAAGACTAAAGGTTTTATATAAAAAATAATGTGTTTTTTATATAGAATCAAATTCAAAAGTCAAACCACAACTACTGATCATGCAGAAAGGCTAGGAAGGAAAGTGTAGAATAAACGCAGCTCGTACGGGTAAAATCCAAAAAATCAGCCTGAACCGGTAACTTCTCTTAGAAACACCAACAGTTTATTGAACCATATTCCAACAGGACAACAAGAAGGTTAAGCGCTTTCAACTGGAACACATGCCAGTCTTCATCAGAACCAATAAACAGTATTTGCTGTTGAACATAAATACCTGTTAAGTCTGCGGTTTTTGAAAACCGCGCCAAATTCTCTTAAGATATTTAAAGTGATTTAAAGTGACAGCACCAACTCTGCGTGGCATATGTCACAGCTTTAGCGTCTAACTACAACATTCACATAAAACACATAAAAAAACACTCAAATTATACTAAAATGTAAATAGTATTGTTAATAAATTCTTCATAAATAATACAATATTTGCTTGAGTGATGCTCCTAACGGTATTACATAGATTCATAATTATACGCTCATTTCTCTCGTTGAGCTGGAAACTAGCTAATGTGATGATACTCTATATATACAAGGTCTAAAACAGTAAAAATCACAAGCATAATCACAAAAATAATATATCCCCAAGACTATATACTACTGTTGTTAAAAAACTAAATATATATGTAAATATATAAAATAAAACTGTAACTAAATAATATTTTATGCATCCTCCATACACTACATATGTATTAATAGTTGCAATTGATTAAATATTTAATTAAATATTAGACCACATAAAATAAAATCATAAGAAATCATAAAAAATATGTCATAATAAATATGTAAATGTATTGTGGGACATAAAATGTGTATTATAGCGACTATTATGAAAATATAATACTAGTTAACCTTTGCATACGTGATAAAAATGAATATTAAATATGGATGTTAAATACAATATATGTATATGAATGATTGTTAAAATATTAAACACTTATTGTTAATATGAATTACTAATTATATAACAATACATTTTATATATATATATATATTAAAAATTCTTTGTTAAAAATTGGACCAAATGTGAATAATGCCTTAACTAAACACAACAAGAACATATATGTTCTGACATTAAATATAATTTATGATAAAATTTACAGTAATAAAATATGTTATTAGCTTAACTATATTTCAATAAGTAAATATTTAATCACTCATAAGGAATGGCTTAATGCTAATGGAATCGTTAAGGCCTGGGAACCTGGTTGCATCGGTTTTGATTTGCCATACACTCTCTTTCAATGCTAAATTGTTCTTCCAGTTACCTTCTTGTGTATTTATTTGGTCAATAATGGCGAATGCAAAACTATGTAAAACTGCATTTTGACTTGTATCAAAAAAGACTAAAGGTTTTATATAAAAATAATGTGTTTTTTATATAGAATGTTTTGAGTATGTTTAAAAACAGAGGGAATTGTTAGATATTATGAATATAAATATGCTGAAAGATAAAGCATAGAATAAAAAGTTTGCTTGAATATATGTATAGAGTTTAGCAATGTAAAATGTGCATTCATACTATATGTATAACAGACAGGCTTCTCTTCACAGCATCAAAAGAAAAGCCTAACAAAGCAATATTGGAAAGCAAGGATTATATGATTTTCTCATGTTTGCAGAACAAATATCTATTAACAGACATCCTTTTTATAAATTCAGCAATACGTGATGTTTTTCCAGTAGGAACAGCTTATACAGATGTTTCCTTTCAGAATGGCATCCTCACATCAGCAAAAGTGCTTAAATCACAAAAGGACAATAGAAAAGTCTAAAAACAGACATTATGTGACTTCCCAGGAAATGTGTGCATGACTAGCTTTGTATTTAGCAATTGTAGTAGTTCAGTTATGTGAGAGAAGGACAGAGAGAGGTATTTTGTAAAAGTCATCACTCATATCTGTAATGAAGGAAAACTTTGTAAATATATGCTACAAATCTGACAGACTACGTGTGGTTTGTTATAAAATAAGTTATCTGTAACTGTGCTTATAGCTGCAAAATATATTTCTTTATCAGTGTGCGATTTGAAAGGCTTGGTGCTTTAAACAGACTACAGATGGAGTCATGATGTGTCTCTGATTCAGCAGTAAACAGCACAGCAAGACTGTGTGTCTTAAGAAGACTTCAAATCCCACCGCAGCAAGTAGCAGTAAGCAGAGAGCAGCTCTATATAATTTTTCATTTACCAGCAAAACCTTTTCCGTTGTTTCAGAGGAAACTTCTTGAGTAACAGAAAAACAGCTAAGGACAGATCAGCAAAAATTAGAAGTACCCTGGAAATGAACCGGTGACAGATGCTGGGGAAAATAGATGCCAGAAAGATCTTTAATGAGATCAGGATTACACATCTAAACTATGGTTCAGCAAGAAGTGGTTGAAAAACAAAAGAAGTCTGTTGACTGTGTTAAAATGGAAGATAATAGGATTTAGGTATTCTAGTCTATGACATTAATGTTTAGAAGGATACATAACGTAAGCAAGCAAGTAACTGTAAATAAAATAGTTTCTGGTCTTATTGATATTTATATAAAAATTGTCTAAGCAAATTACATAACACATTGCAAAGTTCTTCTGTGTAGTAAGCAGTTGGAGTTTTATCATGGTCTCTTGCATACATACTAGTGACATTAAAGAAATCTGTAAAATATTGTAGCAAGAAAAGAAAGGCTAGAGAGGCAAGTTAAAGTTAAAACAATGTTATGATGTTGAGCTGCTGAAGGCATATGAAAAGTGCATTTACCATATTATGTACACAGCCACGATAATAATGTCTCCTGTTTTACGGGGAGGAAGTCTACACTAACATCTTTAGTTTAAGAAACAGACATTCTTAAGCAAGCAGGTTGAAACACGAGAAATGATGAAAAGCATGAAAAGTTGTAATTTAACTTTTTTTTTTTTACAGAGACGTGGGAATTAGACATCTGAACAGAAAGCAGTCTGTGTAAGTGGAAACACAGGTACTAAAGTACAGTTGTGTACACTTATCAAAAATGTAGATGTTCGAGTGTATTCACTGTTGCAGTCATCACATTGGGTTATCTGCCTGCAGGTAGCCCTCAATCGGCCTGAATACCAGAGTCTTCGGATTTTTGCATCGAATGCTGTCACTTCTTCCTTGACGTCGGGTTGTCAGGGGTATAAAACATGCAGCAAACAACATTACATCAGTTTTTCTTGCCCCCAGATGTCAGCTGCCCCCACAACAGGAAGCAATTATATGGCATGGTACACCCCCATCAAAAAGCAAATACACAAGAAAAAATAAATATACCAAACAAGAAGGAAAGGTAGAGCCAAGAGAAATCAAGGGGGCTGGTGGGAGGGTAACCAGGACTGCAACAGTGACTACACTCTAACATCTATATTTATGGTAAGTGTACACGACTGTACTATGTTCATTGTGTTTCATTGTTGCAGTCATCACATTTGGGTCGATTCCTGAAGCTAAGGAAGGGAGGAGGAAGTTAAAAAGCATTAGGGCCAGCTATTAAGCCCTGCAAGACTGCAGTGGCAAATCCAGCTCTGGATTTAGAAAAGATAGACATGTGGTAATGCTTGGTGAAGGTATCTACAGAGCTCCAGGTAGCAGCTTCTAGGATGTCCCTGGTAGAGACTCCTCGGAGAAATGCCACAGAGGTAGATGCAACCCTGGTAGAATGTGATCATATCCCCTGTGGAGTAGGTTTTCATGGTGCTTGTAGCAGAAATGAATGCAATGGGCTATCCATTTGGAAATGGTTTGCTTTGAAAATGGCCTTCACCTCTGCCCTTGCAGCAAAGCCAACTAGCAGCTGGTCAGATTTTCTGAGAGACTTAGTCCTGTCCAAATAGAATCTAAGTTGCCTGTGCACATCCAGAGAGTGCAGTATTCGTTCCCTTTTGTTTTGTGGATTAGGGAAAAAAAGTAGGTAAATGAATGGACTGATTTAGGGCCACACTAGACACCACCTTGGGCATAAAGGAAGGATTAGTCCTGAGGAAAACCCTGCCCGCATGGAAAATAATATAGGGTTCCACTGCCATGAGGGCCTGTTATTCAGACACTCTTCTTGCTGAAGTGATGGCTAGAAGGAAGGCTGTTTTCCAAGAAAGGAATTTCAACTCTGCTGTAGCAGCTGGCTCAAAGGGGGGAAGTGAGCTTTTCCAATACAAAGTTAAGGTCCCAGGCTGGACTGGGAGCTCTCCTGGGGGAGTCTTAAATTTTTGGCCCCTCTAAGGAATTGTTTTAGCAAGGGGTGAGAGAAGCGGGGTGGCTCAGTATTATAATGTGCTGAAATGGCAGAGGCATGAATTTTAATTGACGAGAAGGATAGGCCCTTGTGGAGCATTTCTGTTAAGTAGTCTAGAATCTGAGGTAAGCTGGGCACTGCTGTGCCCATCCCCTGAACCAGGCTCCAGGAACAGTATCTTTTCCACTTTTCAGCATAGGATTTTCTAGTACTAGGCCTCCTTGCCTCCAGAATGACATCCAGCACCTGCTTACTGAGGGATGCTAAGGGAGAGCTCAAGGAATTAGCCAGGCTGCAAGGTTCAGGGTTTGAAGCTGAGGGTGCAGAACCTGGCCCGCCTGCTGGGACAGCAAGGAAGGGGTCTGAGGCTGGTGCTATGGTTGTAGCAGTGCCATACTGTGCAAGAGGGGGTACCAGTGCTGGCGTGGTCAGTCTGGTGCAATCAGTATTGTCCTTGGTTTGTCCTGTTTGATCTTTAGTAGAACCTTCGAGAGGAGAGGGAGAAGGCATAAACTGAGAGGCTTTCCCAGGTAAAGGACAGGGCATCCACTTTCCAAGCTTGACTGTGGGGAGTTCTTGTGCAGAACTTGTTCAACTGGTAGTTCTGAGGGGAGGCAAACAGGTCTACCTCTGGAGACCCCATTTGTTCCTCAAGAGGTTGAATATTTTGGGTTCTGGTTTCCATTTGTGTGTGTCCATGAGATTTCTGCTCAAGTCACCTGCCAGTGAATTTAGTTTGCCTGGCAGGAATTGTGCTTGTAGGTGTACTTGGTAGCTCAAGGCTGTGTTCCACCACAGAGCCATGGCTAGTCTGCAGAGAGGGTACGAGTGTGGTCCCCCCTGCTTGTTTATGTACCACATAACTGTGGTGTTGTCAGTCTTTACCAAAAGTTGTCCTGGAAGAGTACGGTCTTTAAAGGCTGTCAGAGCATTCTGTACAGCTAACATTTCTTTTTGACTGATATGCAGGTGCATCTGTCTTGGGTTCCATTTGCCCTGAATGCACTGCCCTGCCATGTGAGCCCCCCATGCATAGTCTGATGCTTCTGTTGTTAGCGTTTGGGCGGCAGGGGGTAGAGTGAAAGGGAGTCTCTTGTTGTGGTAGCAGGCCTCTGCCCACCAAAGGAACTCGGTCCTTATACAAGGAATGATAGCAATCATGGTTTCCAGGTCCTGAGAATGTTGACACCATAGGCTTTTTAGATACCCCCCCCCCCCTGAAACACACATATTGTCTGCAGGATCCTCTTATTGGGATGTGCAGGTAAGCTTTGTTTAAGTCTAGGGTTGCCAGCCAGGCATCCTTGGCTAGCATAGGAAGAAGCTGTTGAAGAGTTAGCATTTTGAATTTTGGAACCACCAAAAAGGTGTTGAGAATAAAGAGGTCCAGGATAGGACACCAGGAGTTGTCTTTTCTTGGTACCAGAAAAAATCTTTTGTCCCCTTTGTTCTACTGGGACAGGCTGAACAGCCCTGACACTGAGAAGAGACGGAACCTGCTGTTGGGCCTCCGCCCATTGATTTGGGGGTAGGTCTGGCCAACCATTTGGGGTTGGTAGTGTGTGGAAGTGGAATTTGTATCCTTGGAAAACTATGTTCAAAACTCATTTGTCCTGGGTAATGAGTTCTCAGTTATTTGCATGCAGGGTGAGCTTTCCTCCTAAGGGAGCAAGTAGTTGAGCAGGGCTTGGAAGGGTTGAGGTTAAGCCATTGTGTCATTTTTCCATAGGAGGGTGGCTTACTTCTCCCTGCTTTGGAAGTGGGAGCCCCCCACCGCTTAGATCTGTCCGTAGCCTAAGACTGTAACCTTGGTGGTCTGCTGTTTCTGGGTTTGACTGAAGGCCTGGAAGGGACTGAAAAGGACCAGTTCTTTGAAGGCCAATGCCTACTGAATCTGTGAGGCTGTACTTGAAGGAAATCTTTAACAGTTTGCATATATTTAGCTTTTTCCTCCATCCTTTTGAGGACTTCTTCTGCTTTGTTGCCAAAAAGGCGGTCTTGGTTTAAGGGAGAATCCCATAATTTAGCTTTAACATGGTCTGGCAAGTTTTGTTCCCAAAGCCAAGCATGCCTTCTTGAAGAACAATTGTTCTCTCATTGCTGCCTACTACTTAACCCCAGGAAAACTAAACTGCTTCTCTTCTCACCAACCCAAAAGCACATCCCCTTACACTTCACTATCAATTCCAATAATGGTATTATAATTTCTCCTGACGCTACCACAAAATTATTAGGAATAACAATAGACAACAATCTAAACTTTGACAATCATATCAACACAACAATAAAAATCAGTGAACAAAAAAAATAGGAACCCTATACAGAATCAAACCCTTTCTTACTCCACTTGCAAGAACTACGTTAGCTAGAACTCACTTAATCTCTACTTTACTCTATGCTTCCCCCATATACACCAATCTATCAAAAAAAAAACTCAAACTAGTAACATCTTACAATAATATTGCCAGATTTGCTACAGGATCCCCTTTTAGAACCCATCACTGCCTGAACCCAAAACAACTAGGTTGGCTAGAACTTGCTAATCAGCTCGAACTTCAACAACTCATAATAGCCCACAAAACCCTGTACCAACCCACCAAAACTCCAATACTCTCTAGCCACATCACACCTTATTATAATCAGAAACATCTACGCTCTTCAAACAAACTATTGATCAAAACAACCATACCCAATAACTCTGAAGGTGACTGCCTGTTCTCAAACTCTGTTGGAAAAATATGGAATAATCTACCATCGGATATCTCATCTCTGACTTCACTCCCACTTTTTAAAAGGAATCTAAAACTGTATCTCGATAAAAAATGGCTATGCCCCTGTAGTAAACCCAGACTGTTTTCTTTTCTTGTCTTCTTCCCTATTTTTCCCCTACTATACCCTATAACTCAACAGGGGACTGCCTGTTCTCCAACTTTGTTGGAAAATATGGAATAAACAACCCTCGGATATCTCATCCCAGACTTCTCTCCCACTTTTTAAACGCTTCTAAACGGTACCTCAATAAAAATGGCTTTGTCCTTGTACTAACTAGACTCACTCTGTTTTCTTTTCTTTACTTTTCTTCTTCCCTATTCTTTCTCCCCACACCCCTTTCAGCTTTTCTTTACCTCTCACTACACTTTAGCATTCTTCTTATAAAATTTATGTTTAGATTCTTTGTATTGTAATGATTATTGTGATATGCACATCACGTAGGTTGTAGTTTATGTATTTTTTGGTTTTAAGATTGTAATTTGCAATTTCCTAAAAAAAAAAAAAAAAAAAAATACTATTTGGTTTGCTGTTAGTATTATATTGGTTATAACTTCTATTGTAACGCCTTCTTAAACCTTGTAATAATTACTGGAGTTTTCTCCCCGGGCCTCTACTGAAAATGGACATATATCCAGATAGACTAGCCCGGTCAACAAATGTAAAATAAAAAAAATAAGTATGTACAGACCCAGTGACAGCAGCCCTGCAAGATGCTTCTAAAGCGTCAAAACCACATTGCAAAGTATATTTACAAACTTGTTCTACAGAATGCAGTAAATCTTGCAAGTCTTTGTGTTCAGCACAGTCAGGAATCAACATCATTTTCTGTTTAAGTAGTCCTATAATATTCTGCTGATACTTTAACATATGAAACTTGCAATTTAAAGCCCTAATAGCCAAAGTAGCAGAAGTGTATACCTTCTTACCCCATCTGTCTAAGGCTGTAGAATCCCTATCAGAAGGGGTAGGATTTTTGGCAGCAGTAGCTTTAATGCCTTTTGGTCCTTGGGAAATAATCTTTGGGTCCGCAGAAGGATTCTTGAAGAGGAACTTGTGAGAGTCACGTACTCTGTAGTACCGGTCAGGTTTTCTGGGTGCTGGAGGTAAAGTGTCCGAGGTAAGGCTAGACTCCAAGAAAGCATCATCTACAATGTCCAGAACAGGAGGGATAGCTAAAGGCCTGTGTTGAGGCAGGAGTAAGAATTCCCCAAGTCTCTTTTTTGGACTAATAATAATCCTGGCTTTCCCAGCGGAAATGCTCCCTAAGAGTATGCAAGGTTTCACCGAAAGAAAAATCTTCTGGAGGGGAATTAGTGGGAATGGAATCCTCTGCATCAGAATTCTCATAAGTAGATAAGGGCAAATATCCTGGTAATCAGAAGGAGCAGAGATATCAGAAAGAAAATCAGTTCTAGGTCTCTTACAGGGGGAAGGCTGGCTTCCCTAATTAAGGTAATAAGGTCTTCAGCCATTCTAAGCATTTGTTTTTTAGGCATATGGGCCTAAGTCTGTGGTTTGGTCGTCGGTTTTCTAGGATTAGTGCGAGTTTTGGGCCTGAGGAGTTCGGAGCTTCTGGATGAAAACGATGGTGTCGGTTTAATATGAATGTCTGTAGGCCTGAATACACCCTCAGAAGCCGGTGTCTGCACAGCGGCTCCAGACCCATCCAAGGTACAGACATCCGCAGGTTCCATAGTCAAAGAAGCATCTCGTGGCATACCGGACTCCGAATGGGTCTCAGTACAGGCCTGCGAATCTGAAGTAGCGGGCATCAGGGGCTGCGAAAGCACCCGAGTACTGGCGGACTGGCTACTAGCCTAACGGAAGTGTCATCAGCAGTTTTGGACCTATACAGTCTGTCTCTGTCTTTATCCTTATTTTTTTTGGAAGCTCGGTAGTCAGACGGCTTAATGAAGACATTTCATAGTACGGATATCGAGTGCAAAAGTATTTGGCTGCAAAAATAGCCCGACGATGAATAGTTCTGGCATTGAACAAGGCACAAAACCGACAGCGAGGGACGTCGTGGTCTCGGCCTAAACAGAGGATGCCGTAAGAGTGAAAATCTCTATGAGGTATTTGCTTTCCACAGGTAAGACAATTGTTAACTTTTACTGGCATTGTTTAGAGCAAGAAAAAGGATTCCCAATGGGGTACTTATCTGTTTTGAAGACTTTGGGTCTGAAACTCGAAAACGAAAATTTCAAGAGACGGCTGACTGGCACTTGCGAACTGCTTCGGGTGCCGCACGGCAAGAAAGACTGATGTAATGGCGTCGGCTGCATGTTTTACACCCCTGACAACCTGACATCAGGGAAGAAGCAACAGCATCCGACGCAGAAATCCGAAGACTCTGGTATTCAGGCCAGCTGAGGGCTACCTGCAGGCAGATAACCCAAATGTGATGACTGCAACAGTGAAACACGAAGAACATCACACACTTTAGTATAGTTGATCTTAACTGTAGAATAGATAATGCATGTGGGTATAGCTGCCAGTTTGGTGCAACTGTTACTATCTGGGAGTGGGGGGTAAATGTCCTTTTTGGAAAGTATATATAGTTATGTGGGTCTGCTACAAGTTAAAAGGACTTATTTTGAAAACAGAATTATTTTTTTATTGGGTGTTTTTATTAAAGCAAAACGTTTTAGAAAATGATACACTAGTTTAAAGTGAGATGAGAAGAATCAGCTACAAACTAATGACCTGCAAATAAACAAGTTGCAGGCCAGAAGTACATGTCAAAACCAGCAGTCATGTATAACATGTGGAACACTAGTTTTTTGTTTAATCAGAGTGTCTAATTTGTCTTATTAACATGGAATGCAAATGGCTTTAGATATACACACAAAAAAGCAAAGAGCATTAAACTATATTAAGAAGTTAGGGTGCAAACACCAATGTTATTGAAGATGCATTTGGATAGAAATGAGCATGTTAATTTGACAAACGATCTCAGTGTTAACAATCAGCAGAATATCATGGACAAAGGGCAGTGGAAGTAATAATGAGTGCTACTGGGGCTTTAACAATAGTAGAAGGCAACGGATAACAATGGCACATGGTACTGAAGGGATTACTAGCAGCTAAGGAGGATTACATTGCCATGTATTTATATTCCACCTAAAACTATTAGGATGGCGCTTAGGGGTATTCTGTCAAATAGTAATCTTTCAGCAGGCAATATTATTTATGGATGGGGACTGAAACCTTATTTACAATAATGAGGCTGTATCAGGGGGAACCTAGAAGGGGAAATTGGAATTTCCAAAGAAGTATATGAGAACATTTGCTATGAAGGTGAATTTAGAGAAATAACTTGCATATTATTCCCCACAATACAATTAATGGGTTAGACTGGATAAAAGTTATACTCCACGGGAGCATATGTGTTTAATTGAAAGCTCAGTGACTCATGCAATAGCTATACCAGATCATGCACCACTAAAAACAAAGATAAAAACTGCAGAGTGATGATGTAAAAATGGGACACTTTCCTACTTAAGACATAGGAACTTAAGGAATTAGCAATGGATAAAATTCAGGAGTTATTAGGTAAGATAGAAATGACTTAATAAGGAATACCTAAGTCTGTGGAATAAAATGAAAAAAAAAAGTTTTAAAATGGTACAAATAACAGAGAAAGATATCTGAAATAAATAATAGGATTTATTAGGAGAGAGAAAATATTCCAGAGAAAGATGAATCTTACAGGATAAGAAAAGCAGCAACTACAGAATGTTAAAGGCAAAATAAAATAGTATTTAGACAGTATGAATGAGTTTACAAAGGTTACTGTTAAGCAAAGATTTTTGATAAAACTAGAGTGCAAAAGCCTTTGGACAACAGAATGTTGAATGAGTTTCATCCACACTTAAGGTGCCTATGACTAGAAAAATAACCAGAGATCCTATGCAGGTAATAGAGATATTTCAGAAATTTTACAAAAATCTGTATAAAAATCAGAGGAATGGGGGAAATCGTGAAAAGACACAAATGGAATTATTCAAGAAGACCTAATTAGGCTAAGATTAGAAAAAATAGCTTACATCAATCAAATGGAAGGTCTCCAGTAACAGAAAGCATTCCTGTAGGAATTCCGAAGGGAGGAGAGAAGAAAGTAATAAACATCTGGAAGGCTTTAACAAGGGGGAGAAGTGAGTAAGTAGAAACATCTTGGAACAAAGCTGGGGTGGCTGTACTACCCAAAGAGGGTAATAACCCTGCATGTAGAACCATTCCAATTTTAAACTAAGATTATTAAGGGTTTATATCTATACTAGCTAAAAGAATGGAGAATTACCACAATTGGCAGATATAGATCAAGGTTTTTTTTTTTTTTTTTTTTTTTTTTTTTGTGGATTGGATGAAAACATTTGGAGACATTAATAAAACAAGGCCAATCCAGAAGGTACCAAGGTGTAAGACAACACCGTTAGAGTCTGAATGCAGAGGAGCATTCAACTGAGTCAGCTAAGATTTTATGAGTAGGACTATGGTAGCATTTGTCTTCCCTAATGGACTAATAGGGTTACCAAGAAGGATATTTGAAGGGTCACAGGGAAAATCAAAGTGGGGGCTCCTCGCTGACATGCTGAACAAAGAAACCAGGTGGGAATGTCCTGTTTCCCTTTTATTTGCTTTACATTTAGAACTGTCGGCAAAAAAAAGTATGTGATTCTCAAATTCAAAGAAATAACTGGAAATGGTACTCAAGAAAAGTTACCTTTACTTGCAGATATTATTTTGTATTGACAAATCCAGAAAAAGGGCATTTCAATGTTGTGGAACATTTTTAACACAGTTTCAAGTCTTTTGGGGACATAAGTGAAGACAAAAGGAAAGAAAAAAAAGAAGTACAGTTGTGTACACTTACCATAAATGTAGATGTTAGAGTGTATTCACTGTTGCAGTCATCACATTTGGGTTATCCCTGCGAGGGTAGCCCTTGGCTGGCCCGAATACCAGAGGCTTAGTATTTCTGCGTTGGTTGCTGTCGCTTCAGGACTGACATCAGGTCGTCAGTAGTATAAAGTAAGGCGCAAACACCATTACATCAGTTTTTCTTGCCCTGTCAGGAGCCCCCAAGTGGGAGCCAGGATATGGTGGAAGAACTCCACCAGTAGAAAGCAAATACCAAAAAGTTCCTTGTAAGGAGAGAAGGAGAGAGAAAGAAGGGGATGGAGGGAGGGAAACCAGGACTGCAACAGTGAATACACTTGAACATCTACATTTATGGTAAGTGTACACAACTGTACAATGTTTTTCGTGGTTCACTGTTGCAGTCATCACATTTGGGTTGATTCCCAAAGCTGAGAAAAAGGGTGGAGGCAGTCAAGAAGACTAGGAGCTGGCTAGGATACCCTGCAAGACTGCAGAGACAAAGCCTGCCCTGGATTTGGAGAAGACAGGCAAGTAGTAATGCTTGGTGAAAAGTGTGAACAGATGTCCAGGTGGCAGCCTCCAGGACGTCTCTGGTGGGGACTCCTATGAGGAAAGCTGCAGAGATGGAGGCTGCTCTGGTGGAGTGAGTCCTGACCCCCTTAGGGGGAGGTTTTCCATTTTGCTTGCAACAGGAGGATGGGTTAGTCCTGAGGGAGACCCTGTCAGCATGGAAGATGATTAAGGGCTCCACAGCCATGAGTGCTTGTAGCTTGGAGACTCTTCTGGCTGAAGTGATGGCCAGGAGAAAACCTGTCTTCCAGGAGGGAAATTTTAACTCTGCTGAAGATGCTGGTTCAAAGGGGGGCAGGATGAGCTTTTCCAACACAAAGTTAAGGTCCCAAGCTGGGGTGTGTGCTCTTCTGGGTGGCCTCAAGTTGCTAGCCCTCTTAGGAATTGTTTGATCAGAGGGTGTGAGAAAAGGGGGGTGCGCAGTGTGGAAATGAGCAGTGATAGCAGAAGCATGAATTTTAATAGAGGAAAAGGAGAGACCACTGTGTAGCAGGTCAGCTATGTAATCCAGGATGAGAGGTAGGGAGGGCTGTGCCGTATCGGCTCCCTTAGCCTGAATCCAGGTGCAGAACCTTTTCCATTTGTCAGCATAACACTTTCTAGTGGTAGGGCGTCTATCCTCACATACAACATCTAGAACCTGTTTACTGAGGTTGGCTGATTGATCAGTGGTCAGGGAATAAGCCAGGCTTCCAAACGGAGGGTCTGCAATTGGGGCTGCATGAATTCTCCTTCCCTCTGGGTCAGGAGGGTTGGGGTCTGAAGGAGATGCCATGGTGGCAGTAGGGACAGGCTGCGCAGCAGTGGGTACCAGTGCTGGCGAGGCCAGTCTGGAGCAATCAGAATTGTCCTTGGTTTTTCCTCCCTTATTTTGAGCAGTACCCTGGTGATAACAGATAGTGGAGGAAATGCATAGACTGATAGACTGACCCAGGGGAAGGAAAGAGTATCCACTTTCCAAGCCATGCAGTGATGCTCCCTGGTGCAGAACTTGCTGAGCTGATGGTTGGTGTGAGAAGCAAAGAGGTTGACCTTTGGGGTGCCCCAATTCTGAGTTATTAGGGTGAAGGTGCTGTGGTCTAGCTGCCACTCGTGTGGGTCCAGAAGATTTCTGCTTCAGTGTTCTGCCAGAGAGTTTAGAGAGCCTGACACGAATTGTGCTAACAGGTGGAGTTGCATGGCAGAGGCTGTGTGCCAAAGGGTCATGGCCAGCCTGCACAGAGGGTAGGAATGAGTCCCTTCTTGCTTATTGATATACCACATCACAGTGGTGTTGTCTGTATTGATTAGGAGAGCCCCTGAGGAGAGAAGGAGCCTGAAAGCTGTCAATGCGTGCTGGACAGCTAACATCTCTTTTTGGTTGATGTGCAGATGGATTTGCTGTGGCCTCCATTGACCCTGTATGCACTTGCCGTCCAGGTGTGCACCCCAGGCATAGTCTGATGCATCTGTGGTGAGGGTCTGGGTGGCGGGAGATGGTGACAAAGGTAGTCCCTTGTTCTGGGAGCATGCTGCTGCCCACCAAAGAAAATATTTCCTTAGGAAAGGTATCATTGGTATAAGAGTTTCCAGATCTTGAGTGTGTTGACACCAAAGGTTTTTTAGGTACCACTGAAGTTTCCTCATATGCAGTCTGGCATATGGAATGAGTAGAATGCAAGATGCCATGAACCCCAGAGCTTGCAGGAATTTCCTTGCAGCTAACTGGGATCTGGTGGCTAGTTGAGAGAAGTAGGCTGTCAGGTAGGTTTGCTTTTCTGGTATAAGGAATGCCATCTGGGATGCTGTGTCCAGGCTTGCTCCCAGGAATATAATCCTCTTGGTGGGTACTAGTTTGGATTTTTTTTCGTTGATAGTGTACCCTAGGGAGGTCAGTAGGGACTTTACAAAGGCCAGATGCTTGAGCAGCTTTTCCTGACTGAATTAGGCAGTCGTCTAAGTATGGGTAAATTTGGATATTCCTTTGTCTGCAAAAGGAAATGGCGGGAGCCAGATATTTTGTGAAAACTCTGGGAGCAGTAGATAAAAAGTGCAGAGATCCTGTCCTGAAATGTAGGCATTTCCTGCATGATTCTCCGATAGGAATGTTGAGGTAGGCCTTTTTTTGGTCTAGGGTGGCTAGCCAAGCATCCTTGGACAGCATGGGTAGCAATTGTTGGAGGGTGAGATTTTGAATTTTGGTATTACCAGGAAGGTGTTTAGAATGGATAGATCGAGGATGGGGCACCAGGTGCCCTCTTTTCTAGGTACCAGAAAAAGTCCGGAGTAGAAACCTTGGCCTACCTGTTCTGCAGGAACGTGCTCTATTGCCCTCATAGAGAGCAGGGAAATTACTTGCTTTTTCGCCTCTGCCCACTGGTTTGGAGGTAGATCTGGGAACCCTTTTGGGATTGGAAGTGTGTGGAAAGAAAATTTGTATCCCTGGGGTACTATGGTCATTGGTAATGGTGGCCCAGGTGCTTGCATGAAAGGAGAGTTTTCCTCCTGGGGCAAGTGCAGGTGGGCAGAGGGAGGGGGTGGGGGAGGAGAGCCATTCTGAGTTCTTACCATGAGGGGGTGGCTTAGAACTCCCTGGTGTTGAAGTGGAGGAACTCTACTGCTTTGATCTCTGCATTCCCTGTGGCTGCTGTCTGGGGGGGGGGGGGGGGTCTGGGCTGAACTGACCTGGTGGGGGCCGGAAAGGACCAGTGCTTGGAGGGGCAATGCCTGCTGAATCTGGGTGGCTGGACCTGTGGGAAATCCTTAATTGTCTGCATAGATTTAGCTTTTTCTTTCATTTTTTTATGACGACCTCTGCCTTGGTGCCAAATAAGTTGTCTTTGTGCAAAGGTGCATCCAATAACTTAGATTTGACATAGTCTGGCAAGGGCTGTTCCTTAAGCCAAGCATGCCTTCTAAGGACAGAACAGGAGACTACTGCCTTGCAAGAAGCTTCTAGGGTGTCAGAACCACAGTGTAAGGTGTGCTTAGTTACTTGACTTGCAGAATGCATGAACTCTTGTAACCCTTTAGATTCTGCACAAGCAGGAAAAGAAGACACTTTTTGTTTGAGGAGTTCCATAGTATGCTGCTGAAATTTTAGCATATGGAACTGACAATTTAGTGCTCTGATAGCAAGAGCAGCAGGGATGTATACCTTTTTACCCCATCTGTCTAGTGCTCTGGAATCCCTGTCTGAGGGGATGGGATTCTTGGCAGAGGTTGCTTTAATTCCTTTAGGCCCTTGGGAAATTACCTCAGGATCAGCAATTGGATTTTTGAAAATAAATTTGTGTGAATCAGGGACTCTGTAATATCGGTCAGGTTTTGTGGGAGCAGAAGGGAGGGTGTCGGGAGTCAAAGTGGAGTCCAGGAAAACACTGTCCACAACATCCAGGACTGGGGAATGGCCAGGGATCTGTGCTGTGGAAGATCTAAGAATTCTCGGAGTCTCTTTTTAGACTGAGGGTAGTCCTAACATTCCCATTGGAAATGCTCTCTTATGGTATGAAGGGTTTCCCCAAAGGAAATGTCCTCGGGTGGAGAGGCTGAAGGAATGGATTCCTCGGCATCAGAATCCTCATAAGCAGAGAGGGGTTGCATGTCTTCATATTCAGATGCATCAGAGTCAGACTCCTGTTCAGACAAAACTAATGGGGACAGATCTCTTTCTTTTGGAAGGGGTAGCTTGGCTTCCCCTGATCAGCATGATAAGGTCTTCTGCCATTTTAAGCATTTGAGACTGAGGCAAGGAAGCAGGTGCCTGAGATTGGGTAGTCGTTTTTTTTGGGTGTGGTTCATACCCTGGGCCTTAGAAACTCGGTAGTTTTCAAAAGAATGGTAGACGCGAAAGAAGTCAGTTTGTGTCGAGAATCGGTAGTGCGAAGTACTTCCTCAGAAGCCGGTGCCTGCTCAGTAGCTCCAGTCCCATCCAAGGTAGAGACAACTGCAGGATCCTTAGTCGAAGAAGAGTTTTGCAGCATACCAGACTCCGAAAGGGTCTCTGTAGCGGCCTGCGAATCCACAAAAGCGGGCATCAGGGGCTGCGAAAGCGCCTCACTGAGGACCGGAGAACTGACTACTAGCTTAACAGAAGCATCGTCTGTAGGTTTGAACCTGTGCGGTTTGTCTCGGTCTTTATCCTTATGTTTTTTCAGAAGATCTTTTTGGATGGCTTACCAAAGCCATATCGGAATTAGAGGACTGTAAGCGAAAATATCTAGCTACAATAAGGGCCCAATGACGTATAATTCTGGAGTTAAAGCACAAAAGCGACAGTGAGGGACATCGTGGTCTGGGCCTAAGCAAGTGACGCAGTAAGAATAAAAGTCTCGGTGTGGTATTTGATTTCCACAGGCGAGACAATTGTTAACTTTTTCTGACATTGGTTAGAGCAAGAAAAAAAAATATCCCCAACAGGGTACTTAGCTTTAGAAGACTTCAGCTTCAATTTAGATGACTAAACTCAGTGGCTGACCAGCACTCATGCGAACTGCTTCTGCTTCGGGCTCCTCGGCAAGAAAGACTGATATAATGGCGTCAGCTGCCTTACTTTATACTACTGATGTCAGTCCTGAAGCACCAGCAACCGACGCAAAAATACTAAGCCTCTGGTATTCGGGCTGGCCAAGGGCTACCCTGATAACCCAAACGTGATGACTACAACAGTGAAACACGAAGAACATCAAATGATACAGTGGTGAACTATGTACCCTTGCCTGAACTGATTAAGCCATACCAAAGTTATGGGGCATAAGACCAAGTACTTGGGTGTAATGAATAAAAAGGATTTGGTCATGACAGCTACAGATATGTGGGAAGAGACTAAACAAAAAAAGAGAACACAAAAATTGAGAACTTTCTTCCAGCTCTTGATTTTGGATGTGGATAGTAAGACACATGAACATGTTTTTAGTTCCCTTCATCTTGTACACTAGTCATACATTTTTTAATCAACCAAAGAATAACTTGTGGATGATGACTAAAAATGAGTTAAATTAATTTATTTAGGAAGAGAAACAATCAAGAGTTAATTAGGTAAGCCGAATCTCCCCACAGAACAAAGTGGTTTATGGATACCTCATATGAAGGAGTACTTTAGAGCTACACAATTAGGACTCGCACATAACCCAAGCAAAGGTTCATAAATCAATATGGAAAAGGATAACTATGAAACAGGACGGGGTTTGAGAGACAGAGACTAGGATACGGGATGCATGTCTAAGGAGAATAACCACCATACACATTTTATTCATAAAGCTGCATAAAAATATTCTAATAGCCAAGCCAATGTGGACATGGAGAAAGGAGATTTCACCAAGACGCGATAAAGAAAAAATGCAAAAGGGGGTAAGAATTTACTGGAGGAAGTTAGTGAAGAAACAAGGGCATTAGGAGCAAACAATTCAGGAGAGAAAGGCAACAGTGGGATGAGTCTAAACAGAGGTGTGGACTACTGATTAGAGATTCCCTTCCCTATCAGGGATCAATAGCAGTAAAGGCAAAAACAGAAAAGGATAGAAGATTGCTAAGTAAATCAGCTCCGACAGGAGTTTTTAGTTGAGTCTAGAACAGAAGCCGAGGTTAAAAAAAAAGGAACGATTAGTAGGGCACATAAAATAACACATAATGGTTATACGAATCAGTTCAAAGACTTTAGAAAGTATTTGAAAAAGAGAAGGGAAAGGCAATCTACAAAGGAACAACAGGAAGAAATTTGTAAGGCTCCCAAGCATGTAACATAGTCTAGAAGATTTAGGATTTTTACATGAAGTGTTGGAGTATATACTTTGATACACCACACAGAGTAATTTTTCTCAGGCAGATAGCAAATGCTGGAAGTCTGAAGGGAAAGGCAGAGGACACTGGGATATGTTTTGGGAATATAATGAGTTATAAGATTTAAAAAAAAATTTAAAAATTAGCTGCAGAGTACTTTTGACGGAAATGCTGGGGGGACAAATAGTAAATAAGGAAACAATTCTTTTGCAGAAGGATATAGGATCAGAATTGCTTAGAAATAGTAAGGCCTTACAAAATGTAATGCTATTAGCTACCAAGCCGGCAATTATAAGAAAATGGAAATTAAAATCAGTTCTCTGTGTAAAGGAAGTTCTAGATATTATAATGCAGACAAAAGAGCAAAGGTCGGGATCTTTAGATAAGAGAAGTTAGAAATTTTACAGAAATAAATGGACTTTGTGGGAACAGCGTATGTAGAATAAAGCTTAAGGAAGGGGTGAGGTTTACAGTAAAACAAGAATTGAGCAATTTCTGAAATGGAATACTAAATGAAAAATGTTAAGAAAACATACATGTACAACTGCATGATAATAAGTGGAAACTATTGCAGTTTGTTTTCTTTTCTATTAATGTATGCGATCTCATGCTACAGTTTAAAATGTGGGGATTGAATGAATATGTACAAGAAAAAAGTAACAGAACTTTATGTGCTCGTATGCAGGACAAAGATGACAGACAGCGGTTGGCAAGACAACAGTGCTAGATCAAAGTTCACATTTACTTGAGAACATACTGTTCGTGATGCAATACAAGCCCAAAGTACTTACAGGTCACTTTCACTACAACATGACCTGATTTGACTCTATCAGCATTTGGTCAAATGTAATGTAAGCCAACAGCAACTATCCTTAGCAACAGACAGCAGTTTCTCTCTCTCTCTCTCTGACAAAATCAGACCAACTAAACATTTATTTCAGGGTTCTTTTCTTCAGTCTACCATGCATATATACACACCTTGCCAGCACTTGTCAGCGGTATCCAGTTTGATCATATTTACAGCCATTGCCAAGACTGAAAAAAAAAAGTGCGCTATATGTATTTTTCACCAATAATTTTCAGTTATGTCATATACCTGCAATACAGCATGGATTCTTACTTACTTCTGATGAACCAATGAGCAACAAATGTGAACCCTTCAAAGTAAATGGGAACAAATAAGACTGAATCTCAAATTACTTCTGCATAAAAACGATATTCCCTAGTAAATTATGTTAAGGCCATCGATTTTTTATACAGTTGTCAGAGTAAAGCATGCCATCAGTATAAAGTTGTGTACAACACAAATGCAGCCTTACTTTCAATATGCAAAAAGAAAAGAAGAAAAGTAATTCTCTCAAAAGGGCATCAAAGCTGAAGACAGACAGGCCCCGGCACAAAGTGATCACAGTCAAGATAATACACCACCTACATACTAAGGCAAAAGGGGAGTCTGATGATTAAACTGCCACTGAAATTGTACTTTTAAAAAGTTTTTACCCAACTCTCACTCTCTTCTGCGGGTGGTACATTCTTTGGCCTACATGGCAAGGCACATCTAAGCCCCACAGAGTGGCAGAGGGCAATTCTGATTTGTTCATTTATCTCTGACCTACTTTCAATGAAAACCCATGGTGGTGTTTGTATATAGAGAAGGAAAAATGTGGCCAATACATCAGGAAGCAACCTACTCTGATATTCGCTGTTGATACAAGATCCGTCACATCCACATAAGCCACCACCGCTGCAGGCAGACGGCACTGTGAACAGTACATCACCTGAAGGATGGTTCTTGCACATCTACACAACAAAGATTTCACACGGACAGCAATGACAGCACGAATATATCACCAGAAGGATGGTTCTTATACATTTATACAACAGAGTTCACACAGACAGCAATGACAGTAACAGGGACCTCAAAAATAGAAAACAAAGATAACAGCTACAAATGTAAAGCCATCCAAGCTTTAGGCAGTGGACTCAATACAAGTACGCTAGCACTACTGACAAGAACCATGTAAGCACATGACCTCGTGACATTTTTTGTTCTGTGATGCAAAATGTACTGAGCAAACAGTACAATAGCTCACGTGAAAACCAACAGCAGGACATGGTTTTAATATGCCCTTGCCACCTTCAACAGCTAAGTTGTGCTATAATGCCATTCTAGATCCTGGAGCAGACCAGTAAACAGTAACATAAGATCAAAAGTACTTACTAGGCAATTGATTTCCGAGGATTTTAAGAACCCTAGTCTTACATTCCCAGAGTATTTTTTTTAGCCCTTGTTTCCTGTACTAATAACCCAAAGGCAGGCAGAACAAAGACATTTTGGGACATTTATTTTTTCCCCTATCCATGATGCACATGAATGCTAAATCAGGGCTGAACTTGCAGTTTCCCATCCATTCATCCAAATTACATTTGACTAGACTAACAGAAGTACTTTGCTTTATGTGGAGTGGAGATTGTTCCACAAGAAACAGCACTCTGTGACATGTGCCTATCCCTCGAATACATCCTACTTATATCTGCAATAGATTTAGAGATCTCTTGGGAGGGTGTGACACTACCATCGGACTTTATGTATAGTATGTCTAATATGATAGGGTCTGCCTAGGCTCTATACACAAGGCCAAAGGTTGCCTCCTAGTAGCCTGAAAAATACCAAGGACAAGACTAAGATGGTCTGCATCATTTTTATAATTTAGGCCCTAGACTTTTTAAGCAAGAAAGCACTGTGGTCATTCCAGCTGTGATAAGTGTTTGAATGAGTACATACTGAAAGGGACATTACATTCAATGATAAGCCTGATAGCAGCAGATTACAACACACTGATTGCATCTCTGGACCTGGACACCATACCTTTAGAAAAAAAAGTTGTGCAATGAAAAAAACACTTTAACCACTTTGTGTGCACTGTTATGAGAAAGGATAGTTCACCGTCAACATAGATACCCACATCTCTGACTACAGGATCAACTTTTAGAGTGTCTGTTGTCAATGAGATTGTTACAAGGGGAATTCATGCTTGCCACAGAAAACTATTAGACATTTCTTTGCGTTTAGTTTTAGTCCATGGTTTTGACACCATCTATTTGATTAAGGAAAGGCCTTCTTGGAAGATCTTGGTGTTCTCTGGGAAGTTAATAACACCAAGTTAACAGTCACCTGCAGACTTGGTCAGCCATCAACCCTTAACATTTGCTGTGAACTCTAAGGAGTAAATGCAAAGAGGACTGGCCCAAGAACTAAACCCTTGTGTATATCTCTAGTGACAGGTCTTTTGGAGGAGGGAGAGCCACCCATCTTAATTTCCTGGGTTCTGTTTGTGAGCCAGTGAGTAAAACATGGATTACATTTAGCTTGGAGAGTTTATCTACAGTACCAGAGTATGGGATGATGTCAAATGTATTTGTGATGTCTAGACATGTGGCGCCTACTGATTTTTCCTCCTCCACTGCTTTAGTGACCTTCTCGAAGAAATAGACAAGGTTGAGAAGACAAGATATGCCCTTCGTAAATATGAACTGACATGGTTGAAGAATGTAGTTAACTTATGTCATTATTTATTAATTCCATAATGTTTCTTTCCATAACCTTACAGATGAGGCTGGTCAATCTTGTAGGTCAACATCAACTTCTCCATTCTGAAATTTAGTCATACCTGAACGGATGACAGTAACAGCCATGCGTCATGGAACACTTTTGCTACACAAAATAATAACTAGATTTTTTTTTTATCTATGATGTATATTTGTCTGAGATATTCACAGCAGCATCAGTAAGACACAGGAGAACAAATTTTAAGAGAAAATGCAGCAAAAGTATAAGCAATCTGACTATTGGAAAGAGAAGTGGAGCACTGACTGGAACCCAGAGAACCATTAGTGGGCCTGGCACTGGAGCTGGAGGAGAGGGAGCATGAGCTGCTCAACTCTCTCTGGGGATGAAGTGATTTGCGAATAGTGGTGCAACCTCCAGATGAAGACCGGAGAGACCACTGCTCATGCCACGGGGGGGGGGGGGGGGGGGCAGTGCTTTTCCCTTCCTGGCATCTCACCAGGTGTGAGCATTCAGGGTTGGGGAGTAAAAAAGTTAAAACCATCCCAAGTGGCTGCCTGGAAGATGATCCCTCTCAAGTCAGCTCTTGTCTGGTGAATGGAACAAATGGGCTGACAGATCAGGAAAGGCTATACTGATCAGCCGGCAGCAGAGGCAAAAAACCCCAGAAAAGTACAACATGCGGTGCTGTTAAATTACCCAACAGCAGAAACAAGTCAGGACAGGTTTTAATATCAACTAACACTAGGCTGCAGAACACACAACGCAACTTGGACGGTGCTACCACAGTAATCCAAATGAAAAAAGTGTGTGTGTGTCTCTGTGTGCGTGTTACATCAGAAAGGATTCTCTATGCAGGACAGCCTGTGGCTCCAAAATTCTAGCAGAGGTTAGTCCAGTCAGCAATGCATATCATGGACACAGAAGTGTCATAAAGAAGGAACCAGATGGCTCAAAAAAAGAGACAAGCTAAGTTTTTTCAAGACGTAAATTTGGACACATGGTGAAATAATTTCCTTTTTTTGGCAGTCTCAGATGCATCACTTCTTTCACGAACTGCTTAACTGGCAACTGGGAATAGACTGGAAATGGCAGTGGCTAAGACAGCCAGTGGGTGTACTTTCAGTGAGGCATACAACAGGCCCGTCATGTAGCAGTGGCACAGTGCCTGACATGGCCAATGTGTGTACCTTCAGTGAGGCATACAACAGACCCGTCACATTGAGGTCTTTCAGGTAAGAACCAGTCACATCTGGGCACATTTTTGGTCCTGGCCTGTGCTATGGCAACAGAAGGAGAACCCTTTCCACTAAGCCAGGTATAATTTCTATTTATGACAGAAAAAAAGTTCAGAAGACTGGATTAACTGGCTTACACCTCAAAGCGATAATGACAAAAAATAGATAAACAGGTTGACCCCGGCTGAGAAATCCAAGAATACGTTCACTTTCAGCAGAATATTCTTTAATAAAAAACAAGAGTAAGCGCTTTCATGATCTAAAACAACTGATCGCTTCTTCAGACTCATTAAGAACAGTTAAAACATTAGTTTTTAAATCAAATACATCCAATCAAAATATACTTTTCTATGACATCATCTAATTAACTAATTCAAATGCAACAAATATATAACTAACTAGCTTGAACCCTGTTAAAAAAAATGTAAATATCCTATAATACACATGACATATATAAAAAATATATATAAACCATAAGACAATTCTAAATTATTTAGTGTTTTAATGGTCTAGATTCTAAAAAAGGTTTCAGAGAGACAGCATTATTTAATCCAGGGGGCTTGTCTGCTTGAAGTAATATAATCCATTTCTGTTCTGCTTCTTCTACCCTGTTCTTTATATCCCCCCTCTGTTATTGTTACCTATTATTTCTATGACCATAAAATTAAAAATGTGTCTTGTATTCTCTTCTTCTACGTGTTTTGCTAAAGCATTTGTGTTTTTTTAGGTAGTTAGTTATATAATTGTTGCATTTGAATTAGTTAATTAGATGTCACAGAAAAGTATATTTTGATTGGATGTATTTGATTTAAAAACTAATGTTTTAACTGTTCTTAATGAGTCTGAAGAAGCAATCAGTTGTTTTAGATCATGAAAGTGCTTACTCTTGTTTTTTATTAAAGAATATTCTGCTGAAAGTGAACGTATACTTGGATTTCTCAGCCGTGGTCAACTGGTTTATCTATTTTTTTGTCATAATTTCTATGTATTAGGTTTTATGACTTGGCCTTCTTCTACATATATATTAGCCTGGCCTTCTTGAACACATGTAGCACATAGTTAGAAAAGATGAGAAGGAAGAGGAAGAAAGTTAAATCATCTACATTGTTAAGTCTTAGTGTTCTCGACCTAGTGTGAATCAAGGATCCCTTGTCCTGAATAAAGGGATCCATATGCTAGGGCAATACGATTGGTTTTGCCTTTACTAGACCCAACAGCATGGAGAACAAATTATGTCTTAGCCCATCTGGAACCACCATTAGCATTTTTGGCTTGTTATATTTTATCTTCTATAATATTGTGGATTCAAGGGAATAGGAAGGGAGGCATATAGAACTACAATTGCCCAATTTTTGCAGAAAAAATCTGTTGTCCAGGCCCATTGTGGGTATCCTGGTACAGTGCTCACTTAGTGGTCTGTTTTCTGGAAAAGAAAAACTGTCCACTTATGGTGCACATCACCAGTGAATTATATCCAGAAATACACCACTGTTTAGCATCCACTAATGGGGGGGGCTTCTGTTCTACTTAACCAGTCTGCCAATGCACTGTCCAGTGAAGAAAGTCACCCTGAGGGTTAGGCCTGCTCCCATCCTTGCATTGCTGATATATCACATCATGTGATGTTGTCTGAGCCTGTTAGGATGTGCTATGTTGCCTATTGTCAAGCAGGCTTGAATGCCTTGACTAGAATCACTGCCATCTCCTCAGTGCTGATGTGCCCTTTCCTGAAGGCCACATCCCAAATCTCCTGGACCCTCAGGTCTCCTATATGGGCTCATGACGACGAATCTAATGAGTCCAAGCCAGGGCAAGTTATCCTTAAAGGGTACCATGCAGGTTGAGGCAAACAGTTTATCCACCATTGGAGTTCTTTTCTGATGTGGGGCAGTACTAGAAGAGATTGCTCATGCTGGCACCATCTGTTTCGTAAGTAACAATGTAATCTTCCTAATGTACACATTCCTAGGATAAGCATCAGAATGCAAGAAGCCATGATGTCTAAACCCCTTGGGAGCTGTCTTGCGGAGATCAACTTCGGCTCAGAGACTGTTCTGAAACACTGGGACAGAAAATGAATATTGTCCAAGAGGATGAAGGTTCTATTGTGCTCTCTTTGTCCATTAATGACCTTAGAGCCAAAACGCATCTTGAGGGAAAAGGGGTGACTTTGTGAGATTTATGGAGAGCCAGAGGAGCTGGAAGCAATTCAGAGTAAATTCTACTGACTTCTGGATTTCCTCAACAGATGTTGTGGGATAATGCAGTCATTCAGGTATGGGAAAATGTGACTGCTTTAAGGTCCAAAATGCAATTACAGGAACCAGGTTTTGTAATGACCATGGGTACAGCAGACAAATGAAATAGCAAGGTGGTATGGAAACTTCGAATTTGGAGAATTGTGTCTCTGCCCTGGAGATGGGGATGCATATACAGGTATCTTTTAGATCAAAGTGATCACACAAACTTGCGGGATATGTAAAAGCAGAAGGCTCTTAAATGTTAGCATTTTGAACTTTGGAAATTTTAGAGGCTTATTTAACTCTGGCAGGTACAAAAGAGGCTTCCAACAGTTCCTTCATTTCTTGGAATCAGATGGAACAGAAGCATATGCCCTTCTCTTTTTCTAGTACCATCTCTATGGCCTCGTGGCATAATAAATCATTTAGATTAGGCTGGATAAGATTTACTTGATCCTTGGAGATGGACAGAATGCCGAGACATTTTGGCATTTTTGTGAAAATATAGATTTTATCCCTCTGCTGATTATCCGTAGGTTCCAACTGTCCTGTGCAATAACCTCCCACTGCTGTACTAAATGGAGAAGCTGATTTTCAACCTTTATTGGAAAGGGAGAAGAACTGCAATGTAAATGTGAGGCAAGGGGGTATAGGGGTCGAATTTGGAGGGTTGGGTAGGGAATGAGCCTTGCTGAATTATAGTTGTTCCCTTTGGACATCACAGCTCGGGGGGCCACAAGGCTTCTCCCTGTGACCTTTCCATCTTTTTCTTGCAGCAGACCCTTCTACCATTTTGTAGCTTACCTTTGTCTTGCTTAGCACTTACTGGGGTGATTTATACTATATCTTGGTACAAGGGAATGAAATAGATTGTTGACCAATTGCAAGTGTTTCCCTCTTTTGTTCTAGTCTCTTAGGAAACTTATTTGCAAGAGGTCCAAACAAAAGTTCATTGTACAGAGATGCACTAAGAAGTTCTGCTTTTTACATACTCAGACACGAACTGTGTCCTCATCCAGGCATGATTCCTAATTTCAGACCCCATGCCAGATGGATATGATGCAACAAATGAATCATGGATGCATTTCATGGAGTGCTTCATCATGAGAGACTGATGGTTTTAATGGCCAGGGCAGGTGAGCTGCAACTCTTGCACAAAAGCAGTCGAGGATTTTATTTTACCTGTCACTAGGAATAGAGTTTCTGGTTGAACCTAAAGTAGTTGCTTTCTAGAACCCACTGACACTGGATCAGCCAATGAGGCCTTATACAGGTGTATGCAAGCAGGCACAGAGCCTACAGAAATAAGGGAGCTTTCAAGAAGCAAGAGGTTGGATATCTGGCTCAAAAAAAAAAAAAAAAAAAAAAAAAAAAAAAACACTATTAAATGAATCATCCCGCGCTTCCAGGATCAGATGAATGGTAAAAGGTTTGGGTTCAGACAGGCCCAGAAAAATCCTATACCCAACCTGGGCCAGACAGAATTCCTTGTCCTTCCATCCAAGTTTCCTTTATTATATGAAATGTGTCATCAAATGATACATCCTCTGGGAGGAAGGCAGAGAGTAAGATGTTCTCAGAGCCTGATTCCAGATAGGGAAAGGGAGACAACTGACCAACACAGCCTAGTTCATCAGCCCACGAGCCTGAAGTATCACTTCCTTTGAGGAGAAAGCACTCTTCTGTTTAGTAGTGGAGCTCTGAAAGGTCATCAGTGATTGGTTGTCTGGACATAAAGTACATTAGCCCTGAGTCAACTTCAGGAACTGTTGAAGTGAAGACATGGTATAAGCCCTTCAGCCTATGATGAGGCAAGCTAGTAGGCATCTATTTCAGTTTAGACGTAATGGGTCTATGTTTTGAACTGTGGTCTGCCTTAACAGCCTCAGCTAATGGTTAGATGACAGAGTTCTCAACCCAGTCTTCTTCAACCACCCTATGACACAGCATGGAACAGCTACTCTCCTCTTCACCGACAACCAAGAAGGCATCAGAACCTGAGGCTAGTGTAGTGACCTCATGACTTATCAACAGCAAAAAAGTTCTGGCTCAGGAGGACTACCTTTGGGCTGACAGCACAATGGTCTCCAAAAGGGTTGTGTCAGCGGGTTCAGTAGTAACTGATGTTAAGTGTGAGGGATACAAAAGTGCTTTGTCTACATTAGTGTCTTTAAGCATGGGGGGGGGGGCAACTGACTCAGACTTCGCACTTTCATACTCCTAACATTTCCTGTCCCTTCAGCATTTCCCCCAGGTACTCATTTGTCTTATGTGGAAGATCAGGGGAAAGAGCTTGTGGATCACATGGCACACCAGGAACAGACTCGCACACTCATTACAGGTTAAGTACTCATGGAGCTATTCAGTCCATCATTTTAGGGTCCTATGATTAAAGGATGTACACTGGAAACAACTGGGTACATCATGTTCCAGACACAAGCAGAAGAAAAAAAAAAACACAACTCACAAACTGTTATTTGGGGGGGGGGGATTTGCCTTCTACGTTTAACACAGTTAATGTTTTTTAGAAATAGACAGCAAAGAAGATCACACACACACAGACACACACACACACACACACACACACACACACACACACACACAAGGTACCTCTCTGGAGTTCTGGAAACAGACTAAATCAGCAGAGTGCCAAAGCAACTGTTCACGGAGCTGTAGCAAAAACAGTTTAAAGATAGCCCCTCTCAAAATGCTTTTATAACACCAAATCCCTGCCATTTAAGTAGGGGAATACCCCTGAAAGGGGAAAGCAAGTGTATCCTCTCCAAATTATTCTCAGAATCAGTTTATCCGAGACTATTTGTGGCTAGGCTGCAGGGATGAGAGAGAGAAGGGGAAGAAGGAAGAGAAGAAAGGGCAGGGGGGATGGAGCGGTGTTAGTGGTGACCTGTGACTTCACATAGTCATTACTTTGCAGTGGGATGATCATTTTTTAGCCAAGGAAACCACATTAGCCTTACAAACAGTTACAATATGATTATCAGTTGTATGACAAAGTTTCTTTCTTTGTCTAGCAAATTTCACTACTAGAGTAAGTACCTGGGGACACAGTATTAGGTCAGACAAGAGGTCCTTTACCCTGAATTACTCCTGTACCTAAAGGGTTTGGTTCTCCCATACCTGTGTCAGGTACTAGAACAGCACCGAAGGATGTGTCGAACCCCCACTCCATAGTGACTGGCAAAGCTACTCTAGAGGGAGAAAGGACAAAAGGTAGGTGGTCGGAAGGCTGAGCACTGGTCCCAACAGAATCACTAACCATATGCTCATGCATATTTTTCCTTTTTTTTTTTTTCCTTTTTAGATGCAACCAGATTTGATGCGGGGGGGGTAGCAGAGTTATGATCCACCAGCCAAAATAATACATTGACAGTACTGGATAACAGTTTCTAGTAACTCACAAAACTACTCTGTCAAATAGCTACTATCACAAAAAAAAAAAAAGTCTGAAATGTGTTCAGAATTTTTTTACAACTTACAGAAGTTCAAGAATTTCCAGCACACAAAGTCCGAACGCCAAAACAACCACTGTAACAAACCAGTGTTAAAAATGAGCTCCACAAATTTTAACCACATTAATTTGTCATAAAATAACATAAAAGCAATTTAAACTATATATTCTTGTCAAAAGGAATAAAATCTCCACAGTACATGCAAATAACCATTCGTGGTAAAAACACAATCCGATGCCCAGGATGGGAAGGGGCAGTTTCAGTGCAACTTGGCACAAAGCAGAACAGTTAAAAATAATGGCACATTCATAAACTTTGAAAAAGACACCCACTAATTCCAGCGAGGTATTAAAAGGTTATTTCAATTGGTATCTTGTTGAAGTACACAGGCATACATGCAAACACCTAATTTACTGCAAGTTAAGAGACCCAAACAATGCTAGTAACCTGTTAGAACCAGTAATACTAGGGACAACTGAAAATCAGTGGTCTCTGAAGGGACACAAATATCAGGCAGGATTAAAAAAGAAACATACAAATGTAAATATGCAATTAAAATGTACTAACGTCAGTTACAGTTTTATCCTTTCTGCTACAAAAGAATGCTGGTTCATCCTCATTGCAAGAAGCATTAAGATTTCTAGTCATAAACCTGCGCTGACGCTAAAAGGACTAGAAGGTGGCTGAACATAATTGTGTGCATCAACCTACTTTGGCAACAGTTTTATTTATTCGTTCATTCATTTATTAATTCATTCTTTCTTTCCTTGTTGACCAAGTGAAACGGTTCTGGGAGCCCTTTCGGCCATGAACCAGGAACGAAGTACAGATTTTTACAAAATGAGTATGTATGAGTGATGACTACTACAACGGCATGCTACAAAAGGCCCATGATAGTGCTAGTAATGCTTTGTCAAGGAGACTTTAGCAGGCAAGTCTATTCTATACTAAACACCACACAGATCTACACATGTTTTGCACAGTTTTGCACCGTTATGTTCTCTGGTAGCTGACATTTGTAAATAAGCACGCAGGTCTTCTTTATTGTTCGTCATACATATGCTTATATGTTACACAGTTTCTTTCTGAGGTATCTGATATCTGTAAACAAGTCCTTTTAGCCATGTTAATGCATCTGTCCTAAACTGTTAACAGTTCTTCACAGACATGTTGAGTTAAACATGGGGACACTGAAATGTCAGCTATATTCCATTTGTACTAACAAATATTTGTTGCAGTCACACTGGTTAAAAAAGTGGAAGGGGGGAGATTGCTACTCATATTTACATAATGTACTGAATTAGACAAATCCAACAAATATTTCTTAATAATTTAAGCGCCTAAGAAGGTACAGTTGAGAGACGATTATCCAAACTAAATGGGATCTAGGATAGTTTGGATACTCAAACATATAACTGAGCTGGATAAAAAAGTGCTAAAATCTGTTTTTTTTCTGCACTCAGGGATACACTTTTCAACCATTCAGCGATTCCAGTGGCCAATAAAGCATATTTTTCACACACAAGCGGGCTACAAGTTCAAAAAACATGCTCATGTGAATACATCTAATATTTACATATTCAGATTTTATGATTTTTCCTACCCGAAAACTTTGGAAGGCTGGTTTGGATAACGGATGTTTTGGATAATCAATGCTCTACTGTATTTGTCAGCAAGGGCTAATGTCCATGGGTGAACAGCAGTATAACAGGCTTAACCTTTACCTCGGAAAAAGGTGTATTTTGTAAGTGTCCTTAAGGTGATCAACCAACTTCTACTGAATATTCAAGTTGCAGACAATGGTTATGAGTTCCGTCTCTCACCCACTGACAGCCCAAGGAGGGGGGGGGATCTGTGAAGGGGTAGAGCATCACTTTCCTGGTTTCCTGATGCGTAGGGGAGGCTTCAATTTGTAATTAATTTCTGAGAGAAGAGAGCTATCAACTGCACAGAATTTTAAAGATGTATTCTAAAAGGATGTGCTACCAGGCTGTTACTGGGAGCCAGTTATTTAGGTTCATAGGTTCATACTAGGCTATCTGCCCTAGGGCATTTATAAGCCTAGCCAGAATGTGTTTGGGTTTCGCCACCCATTTTAAATTTATTTTGCTATGCCCTTTTTCGAGGTTAGTATACTGTGCCTCTGTCTAACAGTGACACAGAAGTGATACCCGGGGTAAACCTACGATCTCCCATCCACTCATCAAGATCCCTCTTGAAGAGAGTCAATGAGGGACTCTGATAACCTGGACTGGGATTTTATTCCAGAGTGAAGGGAGCCTCTGGGTTATGAATCTGTCCCTCCAGCATGTCCTATTTATTTCAGTGCTGAGGTTCAAGTCTCTCGAGCACGTAGCTCGATGGGATTTGGATTTTCTGAGGTGCAGCATGTCCATTAATTCCGGGTTGGACATGGCTTTATACGTCAGGCACAGATCGCCTCTGAACAGGCGGTATGCCACTGAGTAGAGCTGGAGTTTCTCTAACCGGGCAGCATATGGCATCTGTTTGAGCCCTTTGATCCTCTTGGTGAGGTACTTTTGGGGTCTTTCCAGTTGCTGCAGGTGTCTGGTAAGGTACATCCCAAAAGGGGCATTGTACTCGATTATGGGCCTGATAAGGGATGAGTAAAGAGGCACGATGACGTCCCCTGATCTAGATGTGAATCCCTTCATGATTAGGTGGGCTATATAAAATATTGTTCTAACCACTTTGGCCACGTGGTTGTCAAATGAGAGATTGCTATCAACTTGGGTCCCCAGGTCCCTAATTACTACTTCTGTACTTAATGGATTACCACCTATGTGGTAATTTGTGGGCACTTTGTTTTTGCCAAAGGGGATGACTATACACTTTTTGGCATTTAGCTTGAGGCCATGGCTCTGGCACCAGTTGTCTGTTTCTATGAGGCCCTTTTGCAGGATGCTTGTGTCGGCTGGAGAGTAGATTATGGCACCCAGTTTGCAGTCATCTGCGAACTTGGTCAGCCGCAGTCCTTCCGTGTTTGGCCTGTACCTCCGAGAAATATATACCGAACAAGAGAGGTCCCAGGACTGAGCCTTGTGGGACACCACTTGTAACTGGTTTGGAGTCTGACATGGCTCCAGCAATTCTAACCATGTGGGTTCTGTCCTTGAGCCAGTTTGCAATCCATCTAGTGACATAGGGGTTTATATTTAAGCTGGTGAGCTTATCTATAATGCCCGAGTGGGGTATTGTATCGAAGGCTTTTGCGAGGTCCAGGTAGGCTGTGTGGACCACCTTCCCCTCGTCAATGGCCTTGGTGACTGTTTCAAAGAAATCAACCAGGTTTAAGAGGCAGGATCTGCCCTTAACAAAGCCGAACTGGGTAGGATCCAGTGTTTGTAGGTCCCCAATATCTTTATTTATGAGGTCCATGATGATCCTTTCCATAGCTTTGCAGGGGCGATAGATTCCAGGATCCGTTGAGGCACCACCTTTATGGAGAGGGGCCACTGTTGCTATACGCCACTCTTTGGGCACATATCCTGTAGTAAGGCTGAGATTGAACAGTAATTTTATGTTTGGGTTTAGCTCTTCTTGGAGTTCATGTAGGATGCAGCCCGGGACACCGTCTGGTCCCATTGATGCTATGTTTTTTTGCTTTGGAGAGGGCGGCTCTTACCTGAGCATCTGAGATGTCA